>NW_019721009.1:749112-841553 GCF_002891405.2 Cryptotermes secundus | reverse complement strand
AATTCAGTCTTAACTTAAAAAAATTAATTTACTCTAAGCAGTCAGTGATCACGGCACAGCGAATAATGTCAGGTTGCTAATGGCAGCTGGTGCACTTTGGAACTCACTGAATCGACGGAAGACTTTTTAAATTAATTGCTGATCACAAAGGAATTTTGACGGTAGCTACTTAGTGAGTTTTATAGCAGTGTACGTGACAATTAAAGCGCCTTTAGCTACAAATGAAAGGTGTCCACGTTCTTATTTTTTATTATCACCAGAAAAGTGAGTGCCTCTCTCGAAATCGTTGCAGTTTAGTTCCGTCTTGTAGCAACCAGGAAGAAGGCACTGACACACGCGTGAAGAATGCAGTTGCCCCAGCCGAGGAGGCGTCGTGAAACTCTTTCACGGTTCCCTTTAGAACTTGCACAGGTGTGAGAACACAGGGTTAGCCTTAATGGAATCAGTACATTAACCCTCTTGTACTCTACTTCACTTTGTGTACTTACAATTAATTTATTATATTAATTTAAAAATTTTAAAATAATAACTAAATTACATTATATGAGGAGTTTTCTGAATATATATGTAATTATCGCATTTGCTATGCACTGACTGAGGGTGCTGAGAACAGAGTATTGAGGAGAATGTTTGGACCTAAGAAAGATGAAGTGACAGGAGGTTGGAGAAAACTGCATAATGAGGAGCTTCGTAACTTGTACTCTTCTCCAAGTATAATTAAAAAGATCAAGACAAAGGCGATGAGATGGGTATGGCATGTAGCATGAATAGTAGCGGAGAGGGATACATANGTTCCGTCTTGTAGCAACCAGGAAGAAGGCACTGACACACGCGTGAAGAATGCAGTTGCCCCAGCCGAGGAGGCGTCGTGAAACTCTTTCACGGTTCCCTTTAGAACTTGCACAGGCGTGAGAACACAGGGTTAGCCTTAATGGAATCAGTACATTAACCCTCTTGTACTCTACTTCACTTTGTGTACTTACAATTAATTTATTATATTAATTTAAAAATTTTAAAATAATAACTAAATTACATTATATGAGGAGTTTTCTGAATATATATGTAATTATCGCATTTGCTATGCACTGACTGAGGGTGCTGAGAACAGAGTATTGAGGAGAATGTTTGGACCTAAGAAAGATGAAGTGACAGGAGGTTGGAGAAAACTGCATAATGAGGAGCTTCGTAACTTGTACTCTTCTCCAAGTATAATTAAAAAGATCAAGACAAAGGCGATGAGATGGGTATGGCATGTAGCATGAATAGTAGCGGAGAGGGATACATATAGGATATTGGTGGGAAAGTCAGTTGGAAAGAGGTCATTAGGAGAAACTATATATAGGTATAGGTAGGAGGATGATAGTCAAATGGATCTAAGAGATATAGACTGGTGTGTTATGGATTAGATTAATCTGGTTCAGGATAACGACTTATGGAACGGTCTTATGAAGATGATAATGAGCCACCATGTCCCGTACAATAATGGGAAGTTCTTGAATATCTGCACAACTGGGGGTTTCTTAATTGTTGGGCTGAGCTCCATGAAGTTTTTTTTAATGCTAGTTGGGTGGGATTAAGTCCCTTGTATTGCGGCCACTTCTATCCTATTGTACCAGCCCCAGATTACAGGTGAGGGTGATTGTGGAGCAATTGGTGGAATGAAGATTGGCAGGGGAAACCGAAGTACTGGGAGAAAACCTGCCCCAGCGCCACTTTGTCCACCACAAATCCCACTTGACCAGACCCGGGATCGAACCCGGGCCGCCGCGGTGGGAAGCCAGTGGCTAACCGCTTGAGCTATGGCGCGGCCTTCCATGAAGTTAGTTAGGAGTCCACAAAGTGAACTCTGTACTTAGACTTTCATCCGGTGACGTCTTATGGCTGTCTGTTTAGTTTTTCCTTAATTATGGTTCATTTGCATGTAACGCCGAGTTGTAGATAAAGGTAAATTTTTCCCTGTGCTTAATTAATTAAGCGCAATATCATGAAGACGTATGGGAGACAGAAGAATAGCTTCAACATTCTTGACCTAGGCACTAGATGATGTGTTGTTAGAGTCACTCCCCTGCTGCTTTACCCCGGGGAAAGATCCCGTGTACCAATTGATTAAAAGGCTGGTTAGGCCTCAGAGAGGGTAAGGTTGCTGTGGAAAAGAGAAAAATCAATTGTCGTTTTTGGGAATCGAACCCCGCCCTTCTTGCCCGTAGCAAACATGTATACCGACTCAGCTATAGCTTTAGATGTAAGTCTATTTTGGGAGGTGATTTTAATGCTAAACACCCATTTTGGAATAGTGCAGTTTCAAATCATTCAGGCGAGAAACTCATGGACGTATTTGATCTCATTCAGCACCACAGTGTCCCACTCATTATTCCTCTGAGGGGAAATTGTGATGTGCTGGATATTGTGGTTCGCCAAAATATCAGAATGTCAAATGTTGTTGTCTCCCTTATCTTGGACTTTGATCACCTACCAATAATATCCCACATACTGAATCATGACAAAATTAGGAATATTTCGGAACCGATTGAGAAATTCACATATTGGAATCAGTTTCAAATCCACATCTCTGAATTGATATCACCGAAAATCGAAATTAAGTCGGGGGGTAGAAGCCGATAAAGCGGCACGCGACTTTGCAACCACTATTGCTTCGGCATATAGGTTGTCGACACGTAAAGTTACAATTTCGGACATAAACAACGATATTCCTGATCCAGATCATTTGTTAAAACATAAGCAGAGGCTATGAAAACTGTGGCAAGAAACCAGGGATCCAGCGTGTAAAACAGCAGTTAATTGGGTCACGAAGTCAATCAGGAGAATGACCCGTAAAAAGGCACTTCAACGGTGGGTAACAAAGACAGGTAGCACTGAAGTCGCACCTCAGAATATATGGCCCATTGCGAAATTCCTCAAGAAAGGGATGGGCCATGGGCACCAACTGCTATTCATAGTTCGCCAGGCCTTAAATTTAATCCATCCGAGAAAGCCAACGCAATTGCTGACTGTTTAGAAATTCAGTTCACACCACATCATCTGTGTGATGAAAAACATGAACGGCCGGTGGAGGCTAGATTTCCACCTCTACTCGAAGGTGTAGACAACAGCCCCCCTTAGAGGATAAGACCATGTGACATAGAGAAATTAATACATTCTTTGAAATTTAGAAAGGCCCGCGAAATTGATAGCATTCCAAATTAACGCCTCAGGCACCTTCCAAGGCGACCGTTTGTACGCTTGACCCATTTATTCAATCGTTGTCTTCTGCTGTCTCACTTTCCAAGTCCTTGGAAGGAAGCCCCACAAAAACAAGACCGTAAATGTTAAACAGTAATAAATATCTGGTCATAAGACACATGTGGGGTTCGACACCAAGATTTACTGACTGACTGATCGTCAGTCGTAATTTGACTTTGACTTTGACTTATGTTAAGTGTATAGTGCGTGTGTGTGTGTTTGTAACAATTATTACAAGCAGTAGTATTGTTGTTCTCATGTTATTTGTCTTCAGCCAATGACCTTCAATTCTTCAAGTTCTTCTGTGTATTCTGTGCAACTACTATAAATATCTATAATCAGATCAATAAATGGTTGCCTCTAGATATATACGATAAGCAGAGAAGGTTTAAATTTTGGAATAATTTGTTGTTTTTTTTTCAGAATTTATTTGAAATTACTGAAGAGAATCAGGAAATGTAGGACATGTTTGGAGTTAGATTCAAAACTTATGAACTGAGAAACAGAATTGATCGTCACTTTCTCTAAATGTTCCGTTGAAGCCTCTCAATTTCTATCTTCGCAGATTCTTCGAGTGTGGGAAGGTGGGAATATATGAGGTTCTCACGGGGGTGAATACAAAGATCACTTGAGGCATCTGATGGACTCTATTCTGGTAGAATACCCTGAAGATGGGGGCAACAGGCTCCTCAGATGTACCTTTCTACCTGACTATATGGCAATACGCCCTAGAAGACATTTACCTTCGGAAAAAAGAAAAGTCAGCAATGAGGGAAATGTTGACTCGAGTACAGAAGCCATTAGATAGGAGGCTAACAACGTGTGCGTCGTGAACACGTAAGGTCATTTAATGTGAGCGTGTGAGAGAGAACGAGATTGAATTGGACTCTCTTATGAAGAGGCATGCAGGATGAAGCAGGCGTCTGTGATGGGGCCTCAAGCAAGAAAGGAGAGCGCCAAAGCGTGGACCGAGGAGACAAGGTAGACAGGCCAGCAGAGCTCCGGTCACGAACACACAGCGTGATCTTAATTTTTTTGTGCACCACTACCGCCATCTCTTGACAAGTAAAACACCACATCACATCAAGGAAATACGAAGTTTTCGAAACAACCCACCACCCACACACCCACAAACTGTACTTACCTAACTAATCATGCCCGTTCCATTTCTGTCAATCGTTCATGTGTGTTTCTTAAAAGAAAACCAGTATGCAATTATATTCTCTGTAGTATATGATTACAAATGTTTTTTGTCATAATTGATATAAAATGTAAAGTATAAAAAGATTTTTTTGTGTGTGTTTGTCGTGACCTGATGTAAGGACGTGTATTCATCCTCCCCTCGCTCCAGTGCAGTGATGTACATGTTGCCTGTTGCGTGTCAGACGTCTGACCACTTGACCGTCTCCCAAGCAGCTCACTTGAAACATAGTTCTTTAGCTCCGAGATCATTGACCATGTATTGCGAAAATAATCACGTGGCTGATGAACTACAGCCAAGCTACATTCGTGTATGCTTAAGCGAATCTTCTGTACATAATGTATTGCGTAAGTTTAATTAATTTTGAATATACAGGATGTCCCAGGAGGAAAGGTCAATATTCAGGAAAGTCATTTTTGTATTTTTTTTAATTCGCTTAGTGTGGGATGGAGTCCAACTGGGTTCACTAGACACGGCGGCCACTGATTGGCCTATTGTAGCCTGCTCCGGGTGATTATGATGATGGAGAATTTGGTGGAATTAAGATTGGCAGGGGAAAACGTAGTACTCGGAGATAACCCTCCCCAGCGCCACTTTGTTCACTACAAATCCCACTTGACCACACCCGGGCTCGAACTCGGGACGCCGCGGTGGAAAGTCAGCTACTAACCGCTTGAGCTATGGCGCTGCCCCCTGGCTGCAATAGTTATTCAGGGAATAAACATATTCTCTAACAGCAAATTGCTACGTCAAGAATGTCACAGTTTTCGAAAATCTGTCACTACACCTCATTTCAGAAGTTTAATTAAGTAGCGTACTGTTTCTCCCACCACATAAACTAGAGCGTCCGCCGAACCGTGGTTACTGATGTAACTTGATGTTGGGATGGTCTCGAATGGTATAAAACCCAAAAGTTTTAAGAATTTATAAACGGGGACACAGGGTGAGGCATACACACAGACAATATGGCAATACAGAGTAAATCCAAATTACTGTCGCGGTTGCCGTGTTGTATAAAGGGAATCTCCGACAAAAATTTAGAATCATCCTGCATGAAAACCTACTGATCTAAAAAAGATTTTGTAGAATATTACATCTTTCAAAACAAGAAAATCTGCCTGAAATTAACCTGATAGAGACCCAAGTCATACCGATCAAAGTAAACGCTCAATCACTAGTATCGTGGGTTCGAATCCCACTTGAGGCATAGATATCTGTCTGAATTTCTTCTGTTTGTGGTGTCCTGTGTTAAGGTAACTGCCTCGCTACAGACTGATCACCCGGCCAAGGAGTCCTACCAACTGTCTATAAAATTCACTATTTCAGAATCAATTAATTACAAACGGTGAGAGGAGGCCAGAGAACCGAATCCGTCAGGGCAGAAGAAGAAGAACATAAGCCAATAATACAGCCAAACAAATTTTAATGTTTTTCGATAGCATGATAATTAAAGTACATGTGACTAATTGGGATACTTGATCACAAAAGTGGCAGTCATAAAATTCTGACAGTCATCTTTTTTTGGATGCAAGACAAAAGAATGTACACGAAACTTATTACGAATTTGAACTAATGACGGTACCTACATAAAAATAAACTTTTATTTATCAACAACATATTTTCTTTTACTATGGCCGACAAAAATTACAAGAATATCAAAACTAAAATACATAAGTGAAGAAACTCACTGCTTCAGCTAAGAAACCTAATAGCAAAATTGGGAGTTGTTTAAATGTGTCCAAACTTGGACCCAGCTTATCAAAATTAATTTTATAACTTAGTTTTCTTTCATGTTTCCACAGTAACGTTGTATATTGCAATTATATAAGGCATCTGTTCTTTCGAGCCATCGCGCATTAGTGTATCTGTCTATCTATCTCTCTCTCTACCTACGTACCTACCTACCAATCTATTGCTCTACAGCCCTTTGTTTGACCTTGGCCACCTTTTCCTTTCTTGATCTTTTTCGCAATACGTAGGACTCCTTGGACGGGGGATAAGCCATCGCAAGGCCTTTACCTACACGCAGAACAACACAAACACAGAATAAACGCACACACAGACATCCATGCCTCGAGTGGGATTCGAACGCACGATCCCATTATTTTAGCGGGCGAGGACAGTTCATGCCTTCGACCGCGGGGCTGCTCACCTAGAACTCTCAGGACATAGATTTCCTTGTTTCTTCAAACATTTGGTCGTGCTTGCCTCAGACAGGTCTCTGCGCAACTATTCATCAAGTGTCAGCAAACAGCCTGTTCTCTCGCTGCCTCTGATAAATTTCCTCTTCTCAAAACATTGATGGATTACCTATTTGAGTGTAATTTTTCTTTCTACTTCAACAGAATATCATTTCATTTCCTTCACTGACAAGGCTTTTGGGTTAGCTATATTTTTTTTAGTTTTACTTTAGAATTATTTCGGGGAAAAACTGCCGTCACGCATTCAGTACAGCATGTGTATAGATTCTGGTTAATTAGAATGCGTAATAGGTTAATTTGCCGGTCACGGTAGCCGAGTTGTCTAAGGCATGTACTGTCTTCGCTCGCTTGGAAACCGGAAACGTGGGTTCGAATCCCACTCAGGGCATGGATGTTTAGTTTGTGTGTGTGCGTTTTTCTGTGTTTGTGTGCAGGTAGAGGCCTTGCGACGAGCTGATCACCCGCCCAAGGAGTCATACCGACTGTGTAAGATTTAGAAAAACCGAAGTGAACGGAGAAGTTCATGGAGGTAGGCCTAGGCCCACTGGGGCTGTGGTGCCAAAGAAAAAAAAAAGGTTAATTTAGATAAATTTAGAGTTGATACGTAATCATTTTCATAGCCGTTCACAGCGACCGCGCGGCCTGAAGCATGAGCTATCTTCGCCCGCTCCAACGTGGTAATCGTGGGTTCATATCCCACTCAAGGGATGGATGTGTCTGCTGTCCTGTGTGCAGGTAGCGTCCTTGCAACGGGCTGCTCCCCCTTCCAAGAAGTTCTATCGTCTTTGTAAGAAATATTTCTCGCCTGAAGTAGAGGCCAGTGCCTAAGAAAGGGATGTAATTTCATTCGTGAAAGAATGAATCATTGGCATATCAAAAATACCTACTGCATGTGGTTTTAAACCGAACACATTAATGCTCAATTAAGTGTTAGAAATACGTAAATTTATCCCTTTGCTTAACTAATTAAGCACTAAGCCATGAAGACGTATGGGGAAGTGGATGTATAGATCCATATTTTCTTGATCTCGACACTAGTTCGAGGTAAGTCGTCAGCTTCACGCCCCGGCCGCTTTACCCCTGGGAAAGAGTCCCAGGTACCCATTTGATACGAGGCTGGGTGGACCCAACTGCCAGTCTGGACGACATGGAGAAGAGAAAATTCTTGACTCTATCACGACTCGAATTCCGAACCCTCGGTGGTCCAGCCCCTAGAGAGTCGCTATATTGACTGAGCTATCCCGGCTGCAAATTAATTTTGAATAATTCATTAAATATATATTTTAACAAACAGCTTTGACAATTTTCAAAGAGGGTTAGAAATTAATATATTCCATATATGTAGATGAATATATTTATATAACCTCGATGATAGAGAGCATTCTTTTCAACTCTTTGGCTAACATTACAAAGAACAACTCGGCCATGACGTATAAAGGAGAATATTACATTTCAATAATTCATTAAAATATCTTAACAATTAATTTTGACAAATTAAACGGTGGAGCAGAAGAGAGACGTGCTTCATACTCGTACATATATAGATTTATAATTAGAAAATAAACAAATATACATTTAGTTCTTTGGCTGACTCTTATAAAGAAAAATCAATCATGTCTTATAAAGGGGAAAATAAAAATAAACTTATATAAGAAGACTGTAGACTTTTGTAGTGTGACACTCTGTAGTCTGATAACAATTCATGTGTACTTGACAAACACGGCGCCATATTCCAGAAGATAATATATTTGGTATTCATTGTTGTGAGAATCTCACACACAACAAAACTTCATCTAATTTTAGAATAGGTTTCCAGAAATATTTTAAGTTTTAATATTAGCTTGGTTATATGTATCACACATGGCAGCGAAACTCAGAATGCAGGGTGTCCGGTTGAAAGGTATCCAAAATACAAAATTTATATCTCGGAAAAAAATAGTCATATACATGTCCGGTTTATTTCATCGGAAAGGAAAATTATGAAAGTTTTCTTTCATGCTCGGGTTATGCGCATGCGCCAGCTGATGACCTTCGGCTAGCTCAGTGATGATGTCGACTCCACAGGAGCAGGTTCAATGCGTGTTGTACCTAGAAGAGTTGCTCCCTTACGGCTGTTCAGCGTCGTTTTAGAAGGTGATATGGACGTCAACCCCCTACACGGAAAAGCATTCGGTTCTGGGACAACAAACTGAGGACTATAGATAGTCTGTTGCGTGTAAAATCTCCAGGAAAGACATGGACCTCTGAAGGAAATGTCAATCGCATTAGAGAGGCATTCCAGCGAAGTCCGCGCAAATCAATTCGTGCTGCTAGCTAGCAGTTACAAATTCCATGTTCAACTGTGCACGATGTGCTACACAAAAGGCTCCGCCTAAGAGCGCACAAGATTCAAATAATTCATGAACTAAAACCGAGTGACTAAGTAGCACGCACAAACTTCGCTGTGGATATCCTAGAAAGAACTGACGCGTCACCCGATTTCCTCCGCCAAGTGTTTCTTGGAGGAGGCGACGTTCCATATCAGTGGAGTTGCAAACAGGTACAACTGCAGCATTTGGGGCAGTCAAAATTCATATGTCACATATGAGTTGGAGAGAGGCAGCCCAAAATCGACAAGTTGATTGAGCCGTTTTTTTTTTCGGAAAAGACTGACTGGACGTTCGTATTTGGACATGCTGGAGCGGTATGCTCTACCCCAATAACCAACTCAAACTATCCTGCAACAAGATGGGGTGCCACCATATTTCTGCCACCATGTTTGCAATCACGTGGACAGAGATATGGCTGGAGATGGATCGGCAGAGCTAGACATATCGCTTGGTCTTCTTGGTCGCCAGATTTAACCCCATTGGATTCTTTCTTGTGGGATTATGTGAAGAACATTGTCTGCCAGGTTATAACCAACGACCTGCAACACCTGAAAGTCCGCGTAAGGGACGCTGTGGCTACGGTAACACCAGACGTGCTTCAAGCAACGTGGAACGAGGTCGAATATCGTCTGGATATTTGTCGTGTCACCAAGGAAGCCCTCATTGAAATTTATTGAGGAAGATTATAGTCAGAAGATACTCTGATAATTTCCCTTTGTAATGCTGTAAACCATAAATGTGTACAATAAGTGCTTTCTGAGATACAATTATTTTATTTTGGCTACCCTTGGTTGAGTGGCTAGGCTACAAGCCTGAAGGTCGCTGGTTCAAGTTCCGATGAGGTCATTGGATTTTTTTTCAATTGACCTAATCCTTCCAGCCGCACTATGGCCCTGGGGTTCACTCAGCCTCTAACAGAAATGATTACCAGGAATTAATTAAATAATTTTCCTGGGGAGTAACGGGCCGCCGGCGCGTAAGGCTGACAACTTTACCGCCATCTTTGAGCCGATTGTCTAGAAACTAGACTCTAGACTATGTTGGACCCTTAAGGTCTCACAACCTTATGGGACTTCACGGCCTGGTACAGGGATAGCTTTATTTTACTTTCTTACTTTTACTTTGCCCTTCAGTCGGACATTCTGTATACCTGTATATAATTTTTGCTTAGAATGGCCGATACTGTGGCCTCGCAGGATATTGACCCTTCCTCCTAGGACGCTCTGTATAAGAGTTACCAAACACCTCGTCCTCCAAAGAAATTAACAATAAATATGAGAACTGAAATATTTGCCGAAACACTGGTAAACCTTCAAAATTCTACGTGATACATTCCTGAAACCGAAGTAAATTCCTGCTGCGAAAGCATAAGTAAAGAATCAATGTACCCTTCCAGCGATGGAGACTGGCTATTTCTAACGGGTCCAACCTTATATCGGAAACGAGTCTAGCTTCCGTAACATCATTTATATGAAACATACTTTAGGCAATGGAGACACGACATTCGCATTATGACGTAGCAGGGTTCCACTTTCGGTAACAGCACACTCTTTCAACGTCCGTCTTGTGATTCAAATACAAGATTCTGATGTACTGATTTTCACGAAAATTTTGTGAAAATTGTAGCACAGCAAATCCCCCAACTTCAACCTCACTTTATCCATAGTGTCAGTACAGCTATCACGAGAAATTTGAATGTGAGAGTGACACTACAGTCATTCAGTGCAGGGCCAAAGTTCACACATGAGGGCAGTGAAGAATGTGCAACGAGTGGAGCATCACTTTTAACCTTGCACGAGAAACATACACAGTGAAATATTTTAAGCATGCTATTAACGGCCATGCGATAATAAACATTCAATGCTCCATGGGAACTACGAATTGAGATATGTTGCGAATTCTTTGGCTGTGAAGTCTACTTGTCAGACTATCGAATGACAAAAGTGTCTGTTCTATATTAAATTGCTCATCTGGTGGTATTTACATTGTCACGTGACTGACTATACGAGGTTTGGATTAGTGGCTCGATTTGTTGAACACTAACAAATCGTAATTGCAAGTAATTATAGCGCAATCAATAATCTCCACACTTTTCAGACTACTATAACACGAACTAAGTCTTCTCAGTCTGTTTCACTAGTCGCTTCCTGGTATCGGATCCTAACAATGGAGATCCTTCTCCTTCTGTGCTCACACCTTTACCCGCTGGCTAATAATGACTCATTGCTCCAACTTTCCTGCTTGTAACGTCTCATAACGGACCTCTTAGAAAACCTGTTCCTCTGTTGTTGTTCAATTGTTGCTTATTACGAACGTGTATACCTGTCCGTTTCGTTGTCTTTGTCTAACAACGAGTATATACGCCACAGCATCAAACCTCGTTTTGAACATTCTGCTTGAAACGTTCTTGAATATGGCCCTCTCCTAGCTGAAGTGAAAGTGACACTTTATAACAATTAGCAGGCATAAAAGAAGACTAAAGAAGAATAAACATATTCAAAGAAGGGAGCAGTATTGGCTAATTTCAGAATAAATTATTTACCTTTGAGAAATATAATTGGGGGTTAAATTGTCTTCACCTAAAAGGAATATTTATATTGTGACATGACGCCTGAAGGCCGGAAGTGTGAAGTCAAAGAAGAACCACATAGACGTCCATTTCTGGGCAACGGCTCGTTGAATGCGTTTCCGCGACAACGAACATGCTTGTGGAAACCGGAGCATTGCTACGAAATTAACACACGTTTCCGCAGCAACGGATAAGCACATAATAATAGAGGAACTTCTGGATACGGTGATCTCTATTCGGTTCTGCCCGAGGTTATAAATGGAGGATACGTGAGAACGAGAGGTCAGTTCAGAAGTTGAGTTCACTGGATCAGTTCATGAGTTGAGTTGAGTGTTCAGCTGTGGAGTGCTAACCAGCGGACACCGGAAGCTGAAGAAGTGACCGATTCGTAAAGCAGAACCAAGTCAGTCACAGTGGAAGACACTCGTTGACCAGTGAGGAATGGAGCGAGTTTTAGACAGTCATTTTTGTGAGCTGTTGTAATCGATTGTAATTAAGAGTGATTGTTCAAGAAGGTAATCCACAACTCGTTATTATTAGTCACGGAACCCCGAACACGTGACAATATATACGAGTATTTTAGGTTTCATACTCTGTATCTATTAGGGTATGAGGTCATGAGGACAGACTGTTCTGATGACTGCAGTTTTGACATCGGCAGCGTCGTTAAACAAAATTAGTTAAATCACCAGGACAGAGAGATTATGAAAGCGACATGTACGAGTAACATTACCAAAAAAACAACTCCAAAACGGCCTTCGGTACTTTGAATGCTGCGTCCCGTTTTGTTGGACAATAAACCAGCTTGAATCGGACTTTTACAGGTCTGCAACGAATACTAAATAAAAAGCCTCAGGTTATATGTTGGATTTGACGTTATAACAGCTGTGAGTATAATGTGCACAATCTGCTGGGATGTGACACCGTGTAGTCTGCCTAGAAATTTAATTATATTTTTGAGGAACATGCTGCTTCTTTCTTGGGGGGGGGGAATCTGCTTCTCGTTTCGTCCTTGCTGGTTGCTTGCCTTACTCTTCTATACTAAGACGGATATTTAGTACAATCCTCCGAAACGTCGGCAACCAACAACCTTATATGCATTATGCAGAAAGTAAGAAGCTTCAGGAGATCTGATGGAATTTAGTTTCTTAGAGCGATGAATATGAATTGTACTAACCTATGGGATGTTATGTCATGTGGTCTGGTGGAAATTTAGCGACGTTTCGGAGGAATATATTGTCTTCATCATCAGGAATTTGCTTCCTTGTTTCCTTCTTGTTATATATATATATATTTTGGTTTAGTCTTCGATCTTAAAAATGAAGACAGTTAGATCCACCGAAACATCAGTGAACTTCGGCCATACTAAATCCCTCAAGAGAATACAGTTCATAGTCACTCTTGTGATAATTTTAAGTACAACAGAGATGAAGAATATGAAATTGCTTGCATCTAGAAGGAGGGATACTTGTTGAATATAATTTACTGTCCATATATTCGTTTCTCTGTAGAGCTGACGCTTCAGCTGGGATTTGAACCGGATACTTCCTGGATAGAGCTCAGTCTAGTGATCGCTCTGTCACCCATCCTTCTGAGGAATCGGTTATGTAGGAAATGTATTCACTGTATTTTTCATGATGAGCTAATGACCTGATGATAGATAGACGTAACGATGCACAGTTGAGAACTTTCCACTCCACGCAAGCGCAAGCGAAGGGATCCTGTCCCAGAGAATTCAATGCGAGTGCGAGCGAGAATACAAGAAAGTAGCCATTGTACTAATGAAAAGAGTGGTGACTGATTGATCGTTGACGCACAAACATCTGTCAGACAGACATCACGAACGCGGAAAACAATATGAACACGACCGACTTCATTTTTCTACTCCGTCCTGAAATATTAAAACATAAAAATCAGAAACCGTTTCAGTTTGAGGAGCTACTGCAACCAAACAATTCCACCAACCAGAGTATCCGCTTGTGGCCATTCGTTCCTTGTTCTGTCTCTAACAACTCAACAACTACTGAATGAAGTTTCAAGAAACCTGACACTGGAGAATTTTGTCCAATTTTATGCATATATAAAAAGATGAAGATAAAGTTGTCCTTGGCCGATCATGGTGGCCTCGCGGACTAAAGCATAAACTGTCGTCGCCCGCTCGAACGCTTGGATCGTTGGTTCGAATCGCACTCAAAACCATGGATGTCTTGCGCGTTTATTCTGTTTTTGTGCTGTCGTGTGTGTAGGTAGCGGCCTTGCTACTTGCTGATCCCCCTTTTCAAGGAGTCTTACCGACTATGTATATGGTTACGAAACTTAAAAAAATGAACTAGGGCAAAGAGAAAAGGCTGTAGGGCCATTGATGAATGAATGAGAAGTTGCTATAGTACGATACATATTTATAATGGGGACAGTGTACACAACAATATTCGTGAAAAACAAAATAGACACTACTCTATCAACATTGCATCAACCAAATGTTGATGCAATGGTGTCTTTTTTTTTGTTTTTCACGAATATTGTTGTGTACACTGCCCCCATTATATACATATATCCTATATATGACACACGACAGGATGCATGCTATTAAAAAGTTGTCTTTTTTTTTCCTTGGCACTACAGCCCCCGTGGGCCTAGGCCTACCTCCATGAACTTCCGTTCACTTCGGAAAAGTTGTCTTTGTGTCTAATTAATTACGCTATGAAGAGATATGAGAGGTGGAGTTATAGCTCCACTTTTCCTCAAATCGGAACTACATAGAGGTAAGTGGTTAGCTTCACGCTCCGGCAGTATTACTTCTGGAAAGTCGCCCACAGTACCCAGTGGTTAGGAGGTTGTGTGGGCCCCAGAGCCGGTGTGGCGCTGTGGAAGGGAGAGAAATTATGCTCTTTCCGGGAATTGAACAGTGGGCGTACAGTCCTTAGACTGTAGTTGCACAGATTGAGCTATTCCGACTCCTCACTTCAGGGATATACGAGTATTGTAGTTTAAATTACAATTTAGCATGAATAAGTGACATTTTGCACTAAGGCCGATATGGATATATACGCGCATTTGAAGTGTAACATTCTTATTTGTAAGGGATCGAAAAAAAGTGAGACCATGTGGTTCTCATAGAGATTTCTGTTATCTGGTATGTAATATTTTGTGCCCACGTTTCGGAGGAATGTACTGCCTCTGCCTTCAGGAAGTTACTCTAAAAGTGGGCAGTGACAGTAGATGGTATTTATAGGATCGAAAAATATTTGGTAACAAATTAGCAAAGAGAACTGAAACACAAGTTTTAAGTAAATATTGCCATTTTTAAGATGTTAAAACAAAACGGATCTCTAAGATAACTCCAGAATAGCTAAACTGAATTTGAACCCATTTTATATTGAATATCGTTGCTCATAAATCCTCAATTCATTGCGATGTTTATAAACGGATATGGAAACTTAAGGGGCAATAACAGGCAGAGTACGTCATAACTGCACTATCAATACTGTACATTTCCAACCCCACGGTTCTGGGAATTGAAATCATGGTCTTCTAAATTTTATTTTCCTCTATCAATGGGAGTAAAACTCATCAAGTGTAACACATTTAATATTGGAATATAAAAGTTTGGGTTTACATGCTTCGGCTACTACTGGCTACCGTCAGTAGGCTTAGCCAGTGCTACAAAGAGAATTTCTGTGAAGAACCAATAACCTGCTCTCTTTTCCTTGTAATTTAAATACAGGATAAAAACAGAAAGAAAACTTCAGAAAGTATGTGTAACGAAGTCAATAAAGTAATAAAATTTAAGAGGTCGTAGTGTTTGTATTACTGATGGGCGGGGTTTGTGAAGCGCTGCATTGAGATGGGCTCAGATGACATGATACAGGTACCAAGTTTCATGACGATCTGTTCAGGCGTTCAAGTAATCTTAAGGATTAGCCTGAGACTGTAATGTTGGTATTACTGATGAATTAGATTAATGAAGTGCTGCTTTAAGGCTGGATCAGATGGAATGATAAATATACCAAGTTACATAATAATCGGTTCAGGCATTGAAATAATTTTACGGTTTAGCCTCAGAAATTTGAGAGGATGTAATGTTGGTATAACTGATGGGAGATATTAATGAAGTACTCCGTTGAGATGGGCTTATGTGACAGAATATACCTACCAAGTTTAGCAAAGATTATTTTAGGCTTTCAAAAGTTCTTTAAGGGGAAAAAACACACACACACGCACACGCATGCACGGGATCGTGATCTCATACTCCAAGTTTTATTCTTTCAAAATAATGAAAGAGAGCTAAAAATAATTCACACACACATATATATGTATGTGTTCAACATAGAATCTAGATGTTTCTTGTAAAGGTCTATGATGCTAGTGAACCCAGAATTCTACACATACAAAATAAATCTTTTTTATTCTCATATTAAATCTGTTGTACTTGATGAAATTTATCACATATTCAAATACCAAGAAGAGCAAGGAGTCGAGATATTCCATAAAGATTTATTTTCTTGACTTGTTCATATATTATAGAAGCCACAGAAATACATTCTAAAAAGAAGTACTGTACATGAATTAGTTCTTTCGTGAAGGCATGAAATTGCTGTTGTCTGTAAAGCATATCGCAAGACACGTAACTGTTGTTTGCACTTTTTGCCATTGCAAATGTTTTCATAAAAACAGTATAAATCATTTCACTTTACCTAAAATTACATTAAGTTTACTTACACTATTATTTAATCAACAGAGGCTTAAGAAATAGATGATTATCGTGAAATTTGCCATTAGTGTTAGCAAGATAACGAAGTCACCTGTATGACATTTGAGTTTCCCATGCCTCTGAGTTTTGATACTGTAAGATATAATAAGTGGCTGAAGCCACTATCTAAACAGTCAAAGACTATTGTGATATGACGCCCTAAAGCCTGAATAGTGAAGTCAGAGTGCAGAACAGGATGCATCCATTGAAAATTACACTTTCATTGTTAGACAACGACTTGGTAAAACGGCTTAGGACCTTTCAAGTGACTAAGCTGCCGTTGTAACATAAGATATGTGAGATAGGCATGATCTGCTTTGGAAAACCTGTACTGACAAAGAACTAGTGTATAGTGCAAAAGTAAGAATTTTCAGTAACATGTTATGTGTGAGAATTGTACACTTGACGAAAGGCCAATCATATTCATAAGAGACAAACTAATCTTGTCGTCAGAGAGGAATTTGCATAAGGACTATTACCGCAAGAGTCAACTTGAAAAAAAAGTCTAATCGTGGGCCTCAAGGAACTTGACGCCAAGACGAATTGTTTGGCGGTGAACCGCCAGTCGTAAAATAAAGTTGACTTTGACTTTGTTAGAATTAAAATTGAGGGAGCCTCTTGAGATGAAAGTTGAAGATGATTGAGAAGAGATGACAAGAAAGGAATTAAGCTGCGCAAGGAAGACTTCATGTGCACTGTAGTTACAGTGAGACTGGTATAACTACTATGTTGAAATCCGTTACAAGGATAAGACTAGTGAAGTTTGAGAACCCTAGAATGTGTGTAACGGTGAACTACTATAAAGTGTGTAGATCAGCGATAGCACTATGTCACTTGTAGTTACGAATTGTGTGTTTATGCGTGCAATAAATCAAATCATCCAATCCACACCCCGTCTAATAGTCGCAACTGTAACATGTGACAATATGTTCATCCAGAATGTCGATAATTATTTACCAGACTATATTGTGACATATACCGAGCAAGTCGTAATAACGTGGTAATGTTTATGAGAATTGTATCATGAAGGTACCCAGTCCCATTCTTGGCTGGGAGACATATTCTGACATGTTCTTGACTGCGTTCTTCCGTCACACCAAACAAATGCCAAAATGTACATGAATTCCTCACGATAACTTACTTCCACACACTTCCCAGTTCATTGAAGGTAAATTTAAAGTTGTCCTTGTGCTTAATTATTCAGGTATTATGCAATGAAGCTGTATGAAAATTTGAGGTATGACTCCATGATTTCTTAATTTCAAAGCTATATCGAGGTGGGTGACTAGTTTTACTCACAGGCTCCTTTACATCCGGGAAATGCGAGGAGGCGGGTTGGGTTCTAGAGTCAGTATGGATGTCGCGGAGGAAAGAAACGTCTTCTGCCCTTAACGGAAATCAAATATCCGATACACTATTCAGTAACTATCCTGTCATTAGTAATACTTAATCGATCTTGTGATTAAAAACACAAAGTTGTTCTTGTGCTTAATCAATTAAGTAATATGCAATGAAGATGTGTGAGGGAGTAGAGGAATTTTTCCACCAATCTTGACAAAGGCTCTACATGGAGAACAGTGGTCAGGTATGCCACTTTATCCCCGAGGAAAGAGACCTCAGTAGCAATTGAATAGGGAGCTTGGTGAGCCCCAGAACCGGTCTGTATTCTATGGAAGAAAGAAAAATTCTACACCTGACGGGAATTGAACTCCAGTCGTCCAGCCCGTGGCCTGTCGCTACACCAACTGATATATCCTTACTCCTTCAACTAGTGAGAGCGTCATTCAATAAACCACAAATAAATAAAATACACTCAAATAAATAAAATCCACTGTGTTTAAATGTGACAGTCTTCTGTTTACATCAAGCGACAAATACATGCTCATTGTCTCTTCATCTGGTAGAAGAAATGTCCAGTTCCTCATGAGTTCATTATCCTGGCTACGTGGACACTACTATTCACTGAAGCAAGAACTTTCGCCTACAGAATTGAAGTTTAAGTCAATTTTCCGTTTGATTAGCTTTAAGGCAGCATGAAACAAAAGCAATAAAAAATCATTTCATTCTCAGTTATCGGTCCGTGTAATTTCTTCACAAAGACAATCAATTTATCTTTTGTCTTCTGCGTTCTAACATCTACAGCGTTTACGAATACGGAGGAGAGTAAGAGGGAAGACAGGAAACGTGACTCTGTAATGAGAGGTCCTTCCTTCAATTCTGCTTGCACTACAACTTAATTCTGACAGTTGCTACAGCATCTACACGAAAGGTGCCCAACTTGTGGCTGAAGACAAAGCAGGAAAGAAATAGACGTGCGCTTGCGCACTTCCTCATGCCTAGATTCCGCACCGACAGGCCATTTTGCTACCAGCATAATTCATATTGATATACGAGTATATCCATATCTATTAAGCCTTCGAGTCCACTGTAAAAGTGAGCCTCTGTCTTTAATTAGTCAAACACAATGCCGTGAGGTATAGCTCTACCTTTCTTTACCTGGACACTATGTGGAGGTGAGTGGTCAGTTTCACACCCCAGCCGCTTTTACTCCCGGGGAAAGAACCTCCGGTACCCACTGGATAGGAAGTTGGGCGGACCCCATAGCAGGTCTGGACGACTTGGAGTAGAGAAAATTCTTGACCCGACAGGAACTCAAACTCTGGCCCCTTGGTTGTCCAGTCCGTAGTTAGTCTCTATACCGACTGCGCTATCTCGGCAGCCGGTAAGATCCATTTCATAGATATTGTAAGGGCCCTACATTGTGTATCTTGCTTTATGTACAGAAACTCTCGCCAGAAGAGCTTGTTGCACCGGTCAGCATTTATGCCCGTACATCAGTATCATGTGCCGAATTTCCCTTGGCGAAAATTTTCATATTTTTTTCTGTCATATTATATTACATCTATCCAAATACAGCAATGATATATGAAGGTACATTTGAGTGCGTCTGTTTCCATCAATTAATATCAAGACACTTTACTTGCAGAGGCACGCGATAGCGTAGTTTGTTGAGGCACTATGCTACAAGCCGGAAGGCCGCAGTTTCGATTCCCGATGAGGTACCTAGATTTTCGATTGCCCTAATCCTTTCAGCCGCACTATGACACTGGGGATGACTCAGCCTCAAATAGAAATGAGTACCAGGAATCTTCCAGGGCCGGCACATAAGCCTGACAAACATATCGTTATCTGTAAGCCGATTATCTACAAAATGAGGGAGCCTCGACGTCTCACAACCCTGCACTGCTCCGTCTGGGAGTCAGGCAGTTAAATGAAGATGCAGAATGTTCTGTTACTTCGAAAAATTTCACGCTTACTGCAGCCATGAAACTTTCTCCGTGTTTTCTGTAGGCTGTTTCATCGTATAGTTCACACAAAAACAAGAGAAAAAAAACTCCGTCGCTTGAGTCCGTAAGCGAACTATACCGATTGAGCGACCGCCGCTTGTCGGCGAACTTAATGCCAACTTTAGCGGATAGAGGGTGTAGCGTGGTCAGCGCAACGAATCCCCACGGCTGTTAATTTCGGTTTTCTGGACTCGAGTCGCTACATTTCCATTCTAGTAGCTTCACAATTATCCACTCGAGGCTGAGTGGTCCCCTTTCAAGACACAATTACTTCTCAGAAAATCAAGTAACCCCGGGAATCTAACCCGGGACCTCTGGATCTGTGCCCGGGAACTCTGACCACTAGACCACAGAGGCTAAATATAATAACCATCAGTTGGAAAGTAATCAGTAAATCAGGCCGGATATCAAGGTAATAGGTTAACGCTCCTCTTGCCAGTGGCTGTTATTAAACTGACAGGAAAACAATGGCAACTCTGCAGAATTGCTCTCGGCCAAGTGCATTTAACTCGATTCTCTTAAAATCTTTGAGAGCTCAGACATCTTTCGACATTAAATGTCAGTACCAGATGTAGAGATACTTGGTTCTTGATGACAAGACAACATCTGGTATTAGTACTTACGCAATAAATTATGACTTTAAGATCTGTTGTATTTCTTTTTAGCGCAGTCGGTACAGCAACCGACTACGGGCTGGGCGACCAAGACATCAGATTTCGAGGCCAGTAAGGTCAAGAATTTTCTCTTCTCCATGATATCCAGACCGGTTCTGGGGCCCATGTAGCCTCCTATCGAATGGGTACCGGGGCTCTTTCCCCGGGGTTAAAGCGGCCGGGGTCTGAAGCTGACCACTCACCTCCAGCTAGTGCCGAGGTCAAGAAAATATGGATCTACACATCCACTCCCTTGTACTCCTTCATGGCGCAGTGCTTGATCATTTAAGCACAGAGACAACTTTACTTTCATATTTCCTTTTTATTGCTGTTCTTGGGTGAACTGGAATAGCTCAGTCGGAACAACGACGGGCTACGGACTGGACGGCCAGGTTTCGATTCCCAGCAAAGATAAATGATCTTTTTCTACTCCACAGCTTTCAAAGCGGTTCTGTTCGACAACCCAAAATCCTATACAATTGGCATCAGGTTTTTATTCAGACGGGGATAAAGCTATACCTCCACTCCTCCTCTATATTTTCATGATGTAGTTTTTAATTGTTTAAGTTCAGGTTAACTTTACCATTTACAGCTAACTCCTGTCGACTGCATGTCTGTAACCGGAACTCATTATTTAACTATGGTGGCGATGGACATTTTTGTGTTCTTGAGTGTGATCTAGTGTAGTTAGGCAGACACGTTTAGCCTGGTGCCTTCATCTTCAGGGCAGAAGCTGAAGACTGCAAGTTGCTTCATGTATTTTAACGAAGTTTAAAGGCCATTAGAGACCACTTTATAAACTAGTTTTAATTTAACAGTTAAAATATTATTTATATATATCAAGGCACGTGACATTGCATTCAAGAATACAGTAACCTTCATATTAAGAGCTACTTTATAAGAATGAAATTTAATATGGATAATTAGAAAAGTCTGGTATTAAATGAAATGGAACATTTTTGGTAAAAATTAAAATAAGTAAAAAATTTGTTTCTGCGTTTAACTAGTTCAGCACTTCGCCATGCAGATGTATGGGGGAGTAAATGTATAGACCTATTATTCTGGACCTCTGCACTAAATGGAGATGAGTGTTCAGCTTTACTCCTGACGAAATTGGTCTCTTTACACAGTGTATAAGAGAGTGGGTGGACCCAGAGAAAATCTAACCCCTACTGGGACTCGAACTTCGACCCCTCGGCCTTCCAATCCCTAACCAGTTTGAATACGATGGAAGTTAAACTCAGGAATAGCTTCCCATCCTCACAACTGTTATAAAAATAAGAAATACTCTATGTTTAGGTCTACAAAATGAGCAATCCCCACGGATAAAGCACACGAGTACGGCCAACGGCAAGCCGTCTAGTGGCGCCTCCATCGAGTTTCCCGCGAACTAGCTTAATCTGTCACAAAGAAGGAATGATACGTTACAATTTTATGGAAATCCAGGACATTGTATCTGAAATCCTTTATTTGTTTCGACGAAATATGTCTTTAAGGGCAAGGGATGTAGGGTAACAGTAGATACAGGAATTGTATTTTGTTCTGTGTGCACAAATATTATGATTGTTAAATTACCGTAAACCTTCGCTGATCCTATTACAGTTAATTACGATGACGGATAATCCAAATCGAAATATGGAAAATTAAAAATATTATTCACAGTTGAGTACGTACTTTAAAAGATACACGAGTATGTGTTGTCTTTTCATAATTTTAAATAATGTTTCTACTGTAATATTTTGTTATTTATTTTCATCTGCTCTACTTACGTCATTAAATATTCCATTCGTTTTCTAAGTCTTTATGCCTTTAAGGATACTTTTTGTTTCACTGATGCAGCTTATCGTTTAATCCAGATGACCCCTTGCCCCTTTTTTTTCGGATTATTGGGGGTTTACTGTATATTTTGAATATTATATATAATTTCTATGAAAATTATATATAAAATTATGAGAATAAGACGGAGTGTAACCCGGTAGAAATTTGCCCCTATGTTTCGGAGGAAGATTAAGTCACTCAAACTACCAGAGAAGAAACAAAACTGTATTTCTGCATCCTGTTGCATTGATGCATACCTTACCGGCTTGTTTTCCGTCTACAATTCATACAATATGAATTTGAAAATATTAATTCACATTTAATTCACTAATGTTCGTTAAATGATTAAAATGTTATTAAACTTATTAAAATTATATGTAAATTCGGTGTTTAATGACACATGTTTCAGATGCATAGGACCATCTTCAAGCAACATATTTTTAAGGGGTCTATTACGCTGTACATTTGGTTAAATAGTACTCATTAAGACACTTTGTTGTTGTTGTTATTATTATTATTTTTTTTAATTCTTACGTGCGTTAATAAATACTATTTGACCAAGTGCACAGTGCAATAGACCCCTCAAAAAATATGCTGCCTGAAGATGTCTCTATGCTGCTGAAACATGTAACATGAACACCTAATGTACGTATTGTGACGCGACGCCTGAAAGCCGCGATCCTCCCAGCTGCTGAGCTGAGCTTCGCGCAGCAGTTTCCTAGGTAACGGATACCGAACCATTTCAGTTCCCGCTGCACTGGAGACTGTTGAATCGAAAACGCGAAACAAAACCCTTCGAGAGGTTTCCTTCTAGACCGTCCGAATGTCGAATATAACAGACCAAGAAGATACAAGTTCAGTTCAGAAGTGAAGTACAGAAGTGCAGAAGTGAAGAGAGAATACGACAGCACACGGAAGTCGGAAGAAGAACCAGAATACGAGAGAATTCCAGAAAACCAGAAGCGCAAGATGCAGACAACGGTAAGGGATTCGGTACCCAGAAGCAGTTGAATACGTGAACTGTTATAACCGAGTGTAACTGTGTTAGTGACGTCAACTGAAACCTAATACTCAAATTCAGAATCCACACTTATTAGTCACGGAACGCCGAACACGTGACAATACATTTGTAATAACATTTTAAACATTTAGCGACTTAAGTGTGAGTTAATGTTGTTAAATTACAGACGAAAAACAAGCCTATAAGTTAAAGACGAAACAAGTTTTCTTTTCTTCTTCTTTGGACATGAAATCACCTTCATTCGAGAAGTCAGTGAACTTCTACAAAACTACAGGGCGGGATATCATACGTTTGGTCCCTGTCTATGTGGAACTCCTCTTGCAGTACTGACAACATTTCATCTTTCAGGAGGCACTCAAGTACGGGCGGACGGATATTTGCTACGAAACAAAAACCGGGTGAAGCGTTTAGTGGCGGCTTCATTTAGTGTCCCACAGGTCTCATGTAAGAGTTTTATTGCAGTGTTACTGCTTTGAACCGTCTTGTAAAGTGAAAACGTTGTAATTGAAGCTAAGGCACACTACTAGAGGGAGTGCAAGGAATTTATAAAATTGTACAAAAGCGAGCAAGGTATATTTAAAACGGTAAATGAGTACGTGCCTCAGACATGAGAAAACTGTTTGTCTTTTTCTGATCCACTTGAAGAGGCTTTCAGTAGTTCAGAATAGAACTCGAATAATAATTAACCTTTTACCGGTTCTCACTGTCTCTTCGCTTGCAGATTTCTTATATTTTTTCTTCTACCCTGAATATGGAGGCGATACGTTCCTCCGAAACGTCGGTTAACACCACATATACACGGTGCCAAATCCCAGAAAACTGCTTTCTTCACGGTCACCGCCGTGAAAGCCTCAAATCTTCCATACATTTTCTGTTCTGCTATTCTAGACTTCTTTCCCCACAGTTGGGTTTAACAGCCTTTCAATTAACCTAATCCTTACAGCCACATCATGGTCCCGGGATCGACTCAGCCTATAACAGAAATGAGTACCAGGAATCTTCCTAGGGGTAAAGGGCGGCCGACACTTAAGGCTAACAACCTCACCGCCATCTTTGAGCCGATCTTCCAGGAAATGTGGGAACCTCGACTTCTCACAACTCTACGGGCCTCCACGACCTGTTACATGGATAGCTTTACCTTCTTTAACCTGTTCCTCCATATTGCTATAGTAAACGTGTGCTGGACAACAAATTACGTGAAGTATTTCTTTGTAGTGCCCGCTATGCCTCCTGATGGCCAGCAGTGGTCGAAATATGTAAAGCTAACTATTTATATACAACCATTAAATTGTTTAAACTTGAACTTCTATTTACTATTCTATAGATTAAATAGTACTTCAAATAGGCCACGACCGCTTCCGTTCCTATCCTTTCTAACTCGTCACTCATTGATCATACTCCATTAGGCGCCATACAGTCCGAGCAAATTAAAGCATCTTTAAATGAACCCTAAAGAAGAATACACAAATATTCTTCGGTCGTCTAACCTCAGTGCATTACATGCAGGGGGATGCGCCAGACATGATTTATCTCTCCGCATGCTAGCATAATCTCTCTCCCAGCTGAAATTTAATGATCTTTCCTTTCCTTCGTAATAGTTACATTTGCTTCAGTGTGAGGGACTGAAAAAGCTTTGCAGCAATTAGCGATTGGGGTCCTAACCTAGGACAACATTCACCACTTCTGGCTTTCAGATGGCGCCGAACCCAGCTACTTAATGACGAGAACCAGTACCAGTTTCGTACAGCAAGCTGACTGAAATGGCTGCTTCTCCTGTACAGCGAGATCCCACACGCTGTTCGCAAGTTACATACCACGGGCTTTCTTTCGCAGAGATCTCTGCTGAACTGATAACAAACCTCTAGCGTAGTAAATCTATGAACACAGCGGCAATTGAAAAAGTTCAAAATGATTTTGATGATCTCTGTGAAGCAAAAGAAAAAAAATGACATCAGCTGATATCGCTCTAGAAATTAATTCTTTTTTCAGAGCTGCCCCATCTGTAATAGATTTGTATGTCTGGTAAAGATAAGAGGTACAGCTGTCCCTGTATCAGGTTATGGAGGCCCATGGGGTTGTGAGGCGTCGAGACCTCCATATTTCCAAGACAATTGGTTCACAGATGGCGATGAGGTTGTCAGCCTTACGAGCCGGCCTGCCGCCTGCCAGGAAGAATCCTGGTACTCATTTCTGTTAGAGGTTGAGTCAACCTCAAGGCCATAATGTCTCTGGTTGGACTAGGTTAATTTAAGAATCCAATGACCTCATCGGTAATCTAACCCGTGACCTTCTGGCTTGTAGTTTAGTGCAGGCTACCGCGTGACCCTGTCTATGTCCGGTACAGAAATAAATTCAAGGTTGGTGTTTCGACCATAAGAAGAGACGTATTTCCTTTCTAACGTATTGATTATAATTGTGTTCTGCCTCAAAGGAATTACTATTACTTAAATAGTATAAAATGCTTTATTCTTATGTTTCGTTCGCGTGTTTGTTTAATGTCTTTACTCGTGCATATTATGTAATTGGCCATTAGGCTGTTAAGTAAAAAAGATAATAAATAAATTTTAAATTATTATTTAAGTATAATTTTTTAATTATTCATAATGATTCTTTGCTCTCAACGAAAATATCAATTGTATGCTGTACGAATATATATATATAGAATATATATTAATTTTTCCTCGCGGCGTAATATCTGTTACAATTGTACATACTGAATTCTTACTCTTGCTTAAATGGCAAAATTCGCATTTTTTTTTGTCTCTGTGGTGTATTGGTCAGAGTTCCTGGCTACAGATCCAGAGGTCCTGGGTTCGATTACCGGGGCTACCTGATTTTTTGAGAAGTAGTGGGTCTGACACGGTGTCCACTCAGACTTGTGAGGATAATTGAGGAGCTATTTCAAGGAAATAGCGGCGCCGGTCTAAAAAACCAAATATTAACGGCCGTGGGGATTCATTGCGCTGATTACGCGACACCCTCTATCCGCAAAAGTTGGCACTAATTTCGCCAACAAGCGGCAGTTGATCGGTCGGCATAGTTCGCTTGCGGACTGCAAACCACGGAGTTTAGTTTTTAGTTTTAGTGTGGAAGTATTTCTTTGTTTACACCTTTGATCCTGCTTAATAAATAATTGATTTTTGGGTGTTAAGCAAGCATGTAAAGAAACAAAGAACTGAGCCGAATTCAGAATGCTATTTGTAATAAAACCTCACGTGTCTTTATCTTGCTTGAGATCTGTTTCGTAACTTCAGAAAATTCGTTGACACAATTAAGCCTAACAGGATAGGCTTATGACAACTGATAAGTTCAATTTCGAGTCCTAGTAAAGTCAAGAGTTTTCTTTTTCCACGTTGTCCAGACCTGTTCTGGGGCCCACCCACCTTATTACACAATGCATACCAGGGTGTCTTTCCCCAGGTGTAAATCGGCCACAGAATGAGTCTGACCACTGATCTCCAAATAGTGCCGAGGTTAAGAAAACGTGAATCTAAACATCCACTCCACCATACGCCTTTATGGCGTAGTGTATGGCTTCCGAAGCTGTAGCTTCCTCAGGTTCCGCTTTCACGCCCTTACTAGTAGACGACTGACTCCCAACTAACTAAACTATTTACTTGGTCCTCCCTACAACACCTCGGCACGGACCGCATAGAAAACGTCGCTTTAAACTATTTTCGCGTGAGGCTGCTATCGCATGGGCCACACAGAGAACACCGTTTCCCAGTTAGTCCATTTGTGTGCTTTGGGCTCCCTTTCAGCATACGGCACTATCAATCTCTGAGGTAAGAAACAGAACGGACAGTCTGAGGAGGAGAAAGGCTGCGTTAGGCCGATATGGGCTCAAATGTGACTGAATTACAGAATTGAAAGACACGATTCAGGCTGGTTCTAAAGGGTTCTGACGATGGTGGATGACACAAAATTATTGGGTTTTTAGACTTTTTCCATTGTCCGGAATTCTAGGTAATATAGGACACGACGTTTCGGAAACTGGATCTGTTTACGTCTTCAGGTGAGAAAGGAAGACACCTACTCAGTTGGGCTCGTTAGGAGGAGCTAATCTCAATCACTGATTCAGTGATTCAGTTTCCAAAACGTCGTGTCCTCTATTACATAGAATTCCGGACGATGAAAGAAGTCCAAAAGCCAGCAATTCTATGATTCAGGCTCCTTTACATAACATTGTCAATATGAAATAACAGTACTATTATCTTGTTATATGCAAAGACATAATTTCTATCTTCGGTGGCATATTGCTGGAGGTGACTCATACTGTGCGCTTTATTATTCAAATCACAAGCGATAGACAAGTCGCGCAATATGAGGGGTTAAGATGCAATAATTTCTTTTTCCAAATAAGTTGTATAAATACAAAACATATCCACAAATAACAACCATTATGTGTCACAGCTGTAAGAACATTAAAACGATAATAATATATTTCCTTCGCCACCTGATTTATTTTATTGGTGTGCTCCGTTGCCACAGATGAAAAATGCACACAACTGGATAGGTCGGTCACCAAAGCAATGATCCATCTCATATGGAGGGTGTAACCTAACTTCACTGAAGCCAGAACTTCTATATAAACTAGAAGCTTATGCTATATATGAATTCTTGACAAAGGTCCATATATCAGGACCAACAATGAACTATATTACAATGTAGCGGAATTCATTACTTCCACGACGATACTTTTGGGGGAGGGGGCTCTTTTCACTTTTCATCATACCCAACGTGTACATAATACTAATTCTCTTTTCGGCCGTCTCCACAGTCCTTTTGTAGCATATTTAGGATCTCAAAGAGATCAGAAACATATAAGATAGAAACAAAATACCTAAAGTGAAAATATCTGGATAGAAAATAGAAAAAGAACAGCTTAACAAGTAGACCTTGTAATAGAAGGAAGAAAGACTTTCTGGAACCAGAATACATCGGAAAACAGAATGCCGAATATATCCATAAATTGTAGGGTGTTTCATGACGCATATTTATTTCACAGAAACACATAATTTTGTAGATTATCTGACAGAACATATTTGCCTCATCAGTTTTGACTAATTTTCTGTTAACTGCCTTACCTGTTGAATACGTTCGGATTGGAGACATAAGAAGTTTCTTTCCTTTTTTAATATTACTCTCACTATTATCTTTATCTTTTTTGTCTTTTCTCTTCCATAGTATCTCTTATTTTTATTCCTCTACCTTCTTCCTGCCCTGCTATCCTTTCTTTTCCTACCCCACCTCCCCCTTACACCTTCTTTTCTCATTCCATCTGCCCAATGTCCTTATTTTCTTATTTTATCTCCTTCTCATCCTTCTTTTCTCATTCCATCTCCCCATTATCCTTCTTTTATTATTTTATCTAGTCTTCGTCTTCTATTTTCTTATTCCAGTTCCCATTCATTCTTCTTTGCTTATTCCATCTACCACTCAAATTTCTTATTTTTGCCCTCTACCTTTCATCCTTATTTTCTTGTTCCATCTCCCCCTGATCCTTATTCTTTTATTCCATCTCACTCCATCCTTAATTTTTTATTCTATTTTCCCGCTTCTTTGCCTTTCAGCTGCATCCTCTCCTTCTCTTTTTATTCCAGCTCCATTCTGCGATCTCCCGTAATGTCGCGACCCATTCACGAGTGCAATTGCACCTTCAGGGCCAGAAAGAGATGCACTCAGTATCAACAATTTAGCTGGTTCTGCAGCCGGGACAGCTCAGTCTGTGTAGTGAGTAGGTACTGCCTACATGACTGGGAATTTGGTTCGACTCCCGTTATGGGAAGGGATTTCTCTCTTCTGCAGAACAACCAAACCGGTTCTGGGGCCACGCATCCTCCTGTAAAATGGTACCGGAGGCTGTTTTCACTACATTCAAGCCCTGGGGTGTATGAAGGTGACAGCCATCATCCATTTCTGGCGTTTGATAAGTGCATGGGCCGATAACTCCACATCCCCATACGTCTTTATGACGTAGCACTTCATTAAGCGCTTGGAAACATTTATTATTTTGATGCATTTCATGTTCTCACAGCGGCAATTATCATTGCCTTTCGGCATGTGACGCCGCGTAGTCCGGTGCTAACTCTTTCGTAGGAACGTACTGGTTCCATTTTCAGTCGCTGCTTCCTTCTTGCTAATTGATCGCTTGGCTTACTGTTCGGCATTTGTGATGGTGGCAGTGTGTTCCTCCGGAACCAGTCTACACGGCGTTTCATTCAGGAGGATTATAACATACTCTTCGAGATTAATTGTTTTGTACTAGATAAAATCGTTTCTTGCGGCGTTTTTCTTACAATTAAATAAACTGAAATAATTAATTTTTCTTATTAAGAGTTCTACGAGTTATGACACCATGTATTCTGATATGCGGGTACCAACACCTATCCTGAAGATAGATGCAGCATGTTCTTATCAATCGCTAGCATCCATCCGTTAGCTCGCAAAATGCAACATGGGTCTTAATTTTATTGAAATCCTCAAATATTGCAGAATTAAATTTCGTATTCTCAGTAACGCATGCATTTAAACCACTCTTAATTAATTCGATTCTTAAGGGTTCTGACGTTGGTGTATAAAACTCGGGATTGCCGGATTTTGGGACTTTTCTATCATCCAGATTTTCGGAAACTGGTTCTGTTTCTGTCCTCAAATGTGGGAGTGGGAGACACTCTATCATGCTAGGTCAGATTAGCTATTTCTAACGGACACCACAGTATATGTGTCCCCCATCCCCAAACTTGAGGATGGAAATAGATTCAGTATACGAAACATGTTATTTAGAATACCGACCGATGTAAAGCCCAAGAACCCAATAATTGCGGCCCTAATTTCATGACTATAGATACATGCTTATTGATCTGCCTTCTTCATGATCATTTTTATATGACTCAAAGTAGTCAGAGGAATTTAATTTACGAAACACAAAATGCGTCTTACAGAATTTATAGATATTGCGAAAGGATTAAAAAGTAATAAAATGCAGAAAAAGAGGTTGTGAATACGTAACATTTTGACGCATGATGTTAATATGAAGAATATTTAAAAGTTCAGTACGTACTTCGCAGAAAACACAGCTTCTCAACTATAAAGACCAATCGATTATTTCTGTTCGGAGAATAATTGCTGTTTCCTCTGGAGATCATATGGAGCACACAAAGGCACATTGGGAGCAAAATTCGTTTTCTTTTTATTGTTACTGAACCACTGAAAAGATTGAATAATTATTATGAGTAGACCGTGTTTACAATTTCTTACATTAATACTGAAGAAATGTATAGAATATGAAATTATATTAATGAACTTAACTAATTAATTAGCTAACTCTATGGAGTTGAACTTTTCTTGAGAAGCAGTCATTTGTTCAGCTACTCAAAAACATCCTAACATTTTATGGAACCCGAAAGTTCATTACCGCGTTCAAAAGAGCCTTCAACTGGTCACTATCCTGAGCCAGATCAATCCAGTTTATTCCAGCCCATTCTATCGCTCTAATATCTATTTTAATTTTATCCACTCACATCTATGTCTCTATAGTGGTCTATTTCCTTATGGCTTCCTCACCAAGATCCTGTATGCAGTCCTCTTCTCTCCTATGTATGCTACACGTCCTGTCCATCTCCTCCTAGAATTCACTACTGTAATTATATCTGGAGAATTGCAGAAGTTACGAATCTCCTCATTCTACATATGTATTGCTATATGCCTATAAAGTTCACCTCGTCGCTTTAGTCCGCTAGCGAACTATACCGACCGAGCGACCGTCGCTTGTCGGCGAAGTTAGTGCCAGCTTTAACGGATAGAGGGTGTCGCGTGGTGAGCGCAACGGATTCCCACGGCCGTTATTCTCGGTTTTCTAGACCGGATCCGCTATTTTTCCATTCAAGTAGCTCCTCAATTACCCTCACGAGACCGAGTAGACCCCGTTCCAAACCCACTACTTCTCAGAAAATTTGGAAGCGCCAGGAATTGAACTCTGGATCTCTGGATCTGTAAGTAGGAACACTGACCACTTGACTACTTGCCTGTACTCCACATATAATTATAGGAATATGTAAGAATTACATGTTTTAAGACGTAAAATGACTACAAACTTTCGTGGTTTAAAAGTATGGTAGACTCTATGTAGAGTGCAAATATCTCACCAGATTTCCATTCATGAGGTTACAGAACACGATTACATCATTTGTCGAGAAGGATCTCTCCGTGTGGCAGAGTTCAGTGCATGTGTAAATTCCCCATATGATTCACAACGTCGTGACACTCGGGGACATCGTGTTCAGTGCTTCTCTGTCGCCGTGACACGGCGATCAGTGTAATAAAACCACAGGTTATGCTCGCAACTTGTTCTTGTGCAAAAGAAATGGGCGCTTTCCTGCATGTTCTTGCATAAACATGTTGCAAAGATTCATTGACGTGCGGCCGTCTTGAGAAGCCTTCTCCAGTCCACGGACAACTAACGGCACGACAAGTTTCTTTGCTAATTTAATTGTGCTCTTTGAATTGCAGAGGCGACTCAGCTCCACGTGGGGCAAGTTGACGTTACTGCATTAGTCTGACCTATATTTGACGGCTAAAAGGTTTTAATCTGAATCTGTTCTTAACGTTTCCTCTTTACTTCAGTTTAACTCTGGGGCATCAACTTCAAATAGATCAAGACAGATTTCCTAAAGATATTTAAAAATTTCTATTCTATTCATTTTAAACTTCAAAGTTTGCCTGACGTTACAGAAAATCTGCTGTAGGAAACTGCCGTTACGTAACAGGCGAGTGAATCATAAAGCGTCTAACGTGAGACTACTGTTAAATAAGGGGTCAAAAATGGCGTAGGAAATATCCGTAGTAGAATATTCTAAGGCAAAAAGTTAGAAGCTGGAAGTTCCTAAAATCATGAAATCAATTTCAAGCTAATATTTGAAAGATTTCCAGTTATCTCGAACAAAGACAAGTCTCTACCGCTGGTGTTCCTATTATCTTTGCCAAGGACGACTAGAGCAGCAAGTTTACGGAAGAGCTATCCTGAAATTTTATATGTAAACTTAATTTAAGAAAATTTAAAACAATTTTTAATGATCTGTCTGAAATATTGAGGATGGAACAGGATGGCGCACGAAATGATCCACTATTTGATTTAGTATTAAATATTCAAACATGTAATGAACGATGTTTTGTAACATGGTAGGACTGTAGATCATGGAGATTAGTTGTTACAGATCAGACATGAGCCATGTGGGTTGATCTGCCTGCTCAGGTAAGCTCATGCTTCAAGGGGCAGTGACGAATATCGCTGGGGAAAGGTGATTAAAGTACTGTACCGTTAATCACGAATCTCGCATGAAGTCACCTGGACTTTGGCCCTACACTCCACGGTAAGAAGTCAGCGCCTAACCGCCTAAGCTCTGTGATATGTAGTAATAAGCCTGACTTCAACTTCACAAGCTCCGCCACGAGTGCGTGTCATGAATATTACCGCATGTGACAGGTTTCTTGAATTTTTATTTTTTAGTTTCTTGGGGTGAGGTGTGACTGAGTGCATTTCGTACTTCAGCTACTAACTCTACTAGTCGGCTACTAATACTACTATTGTAACATCTGTGGATGATAGAAGGATATCGAGCATGTGGTGGGATGAAAATTGGCAGGGGAAACGGAAGTACTAGGAGAAAAACTCTCCCACTGCAACTTTGTCCACCACAAATTCCACAGGACTTGATCTGGGCTCGAACCCGAGCTGCCCCTGTGGGAAACCGGCGAGAGCTACGTCACGGATACTTTTCTGGATTAGTCGTCCTGAAAATGAAATTTACAGACGGATGGAAACACATTCGAATAGGAGCTCTAAATTCTATTTTCATTTTATGTGGTTTGCATCAATGCATGAAAAGGGTCTTATACGTGTATTACATACTGGCTGTGAGACTTTGTGTGTTTCCTTAATATTTTTTATTCAGTTAGCTTCATATACACGGCAGACGAAAAGAAGGTTGCAAATTTTGATATAATTCAGCATCGCAATAGAATTTTCCTACTTTTGCATCAATAATTTCGTAATTTTAAAGTAAAAAAGCAGAAATATTCTACACTGAATCCTCGTATTTTATTTCATTGCCTGGAGATATCTCGATGGAACAGGCAAATTATTTTTCTAATATCTTCCCTCTGGTATTTGCATAAATCGCTTATCAGATTATATTTTTTATAATACACGTATTTATATACGAAATATTTGGAACCGTTTTACTTCTTAATACATAAATAAGCCGTAGAAGTCTATCAAATATAAAGAGTTTAATAGGAGCCAGTAAAAAATTGCCTTTAAATGTTTCTACCACGCCAGGCAATTATAATAAGCTATTATACAGAAACTGTTTTAAATATGTTTTGTTTATTGCTAGTGGGGTGGGACTAAGTCCCTTGTACTGCGGCTACTTCTGGCCTATTGTACCAGCCCCAGATGATAGGTGAGGGTGATTGTGGAGCAATTGGTGGAATGAAGATTGGCAGGGGAAACCGAAGTACTCGGAGAAAACCTGTCACAGCGCAACTTTGTCCACCACAAATCCCACTTGAAGAGACCCGGGATCGAACCCGGGCCACCGCGGAGGGAAGCCATTTAAATATGTTGCTCTATGAGCATCAGTAGTTACTCAAGATGAATAAAGGACTCATATATATATTTTCCAATGACTCTTCCAGCCCATTCAGTGCCCAGGCCTCTTGTCCAGTTCCGAAATCATTATTCACAGAAGTTAGGACTCCTTAGACGAGCAATCAGCCCGTCGCAAGACCGCTACCTAAACACAAGACAACACAAATACAGAATAAACGCATACACGCACGGAACATCAGTCCCCTGAGTGGGATTCGAACTCACGATCACAGCGTCCAAGCGAGCGAAGGCAGTTCATGTCCTAGACCTCGCGGCTACTGTGATCGGCAAAAGGACACATAATAGTTACAGAAATTAAGACTAATTGGTTAATAAATTTAAAATAATTTGTGAATATTGTCACGCGTATTAGTGACAATTAGACGGGGTTGGATTTATGAATTGGATTTACTGACCACTTGTTCACTCAGTTTACAACTACACACGCGCACACACACGCGCACACACACATTAGAATTTCTCAACCTATATTATTCGTGTTCTGGCAATGGATTTATAAAAGTCTCACTGTAATTACAGAACACATAAAGTCTTCTCTTCACAGGCTGACTTTCAAATTTCAATTGAACTTGTTGCAATTTCCTTTCAATCATCTTCGACTGCCATCACAGGAGACTACCTCAATACTATCTCAGCTGGCCTGGGATCCTCCTTATATAGCCCAGAGCGGATACAACAGAAAACACTATTTCCATCGTTATAATTCAACAATACCTCGATTGTTGCTCGCTTATTCTTTACTGAGTAAACCTGCTTACCGAGTCGTTGCCTAGTAATGAACGTATACTCTGTCTCCGCTACTCCAGGTTTCAGGAATCATGTCACAGTATTAGTTAAAATAAGTTAAAACAACTTACAAATTCTTATTGATTAAATAGAAGGTTGTAACGAAGGCTATGTTTCTGCCGTTAGTTATTAGTTACAGAAATTAAGACTGTCTAATAAAGTTAAAGTAAGTTGTGAGTATCAAGAGAATTTTGTTGAAATCAATTAAAGTAATTTCAAAATTCTTGTCAATTGTCTTGCCACTCAATTAAAACAACGATGCTTATTGTCCATAGACATTCAGTATACATTTCGTTACCATGGTTATTACAAATATGGAAGATTACATACTCATTTTTATTACGCTTCCCATGCTGCATTATTGGAAGGAAAATGAGAGAAAAATTGGATTCGAATTTACCGCCAATCAATTCGTCTTGGCATCAAGCCCATTGAGACTCACGACCAGAGATTTTTTTTGAGCTAAGCCCTCTCGTTAATAGTCCTTATATAACATTCACTATGACTTGAAGATGGGTTTGTCTCTTATGAATATGCTTGGCCTTTCTTCAGTCGTACTTGACTAAGTTCTAACCTGGGTCGCGCCATAGCTCAAGCGGTTTGTCGCTGGCTTCCCACCGCGGCGGCCCGGGTTCGATAACGTGTCTGGTCAAGTGGGATTATTGTTGGACAAAGTGGCGCTGGGGCAGGTTTTCTCCGAGTACTTCAGCTTCCCCTGCCAATCTTCATTCCACCAATTGCTCCACAATCACCCTCATCTATGATCAGGGGCTGGTACAATAGGCCAGAAGTGGCCGCAGTACAAGGGACTTAGTCCCACCCCACTAGCAATTAAAAAAGTTCTAACATTTTCCCTTCCTTATAATATCGGTATTGGCCACATTGAAAACACAGCTCTTCTATTGTTGTGTCGTGTATGTTGCTGCGGGAACGTGTTTACCGAGCCGTTGCCCAGAAACGGCCATCAGATACGAGCCCATCTCGGCGTTGCTGGGTAGCAATGGATCAGTACGCCATAATACTTTTAAAGCTTTACTCCACCATGTATGAACTTGTAAAATGTAAAGGATTTTCCTGTTTAATCCTTTCAACATTAGAAGCCTATGTATTTCACTGCATAAGAACACGGTTTTAATAGGGTTTCATGGAGTTTTGCAAAATAGTAAGTACTATGGATATAAAAATCTAACGTTATAACAACTGCAGCGGCTGTCTTAATATGTGAAAATATTTACAATTAGTTTGTTAAAATTTTTGTTGGAAATTAATATTTCTTTATCGACACGGGAAAGAGTAAGGTCCTCAGTTTAATCTGATGTATAGTAAACAATGGTCTCGGATACATGGGTTCGTATGAAAAGGGTGGAGAATGACATGGATCCTGTGAGACTGAAAATACAGCTCCGAGAACAGCATATGGAGTGTACATGTCTGGGTTCTGGATTGGGTAATTCATTACTTCACGATTACCCACAATCGAAGCCTAACAATACGTGATTAATTATAATTCCAACATCCACTAACAATATCATTAACTACAGGTAAACAATACATCATTAGAAATAAACCCACCTGATCTGCTGAATTAATGGTATTTTTAACTCCTATCCCATCCTGCAGTCTCAAGGGTTTCAATCTATTTCACTTCAACCTTTCATCCATTGGCTAATACTGTAGGACCAGATCTCGAACATACAATACCTAGGATACTGAACAATAACATTGCAGACCATCCTGATGCAGACCTGTTTCTGATAGTTAAAACATATTGTACATGGCAGGTGAAAGCCAGAATATGATCATCTGCTAGGCAACGCTTCGCTAAGCACATTCCCGTGGCAAAGCGGGATAGACCGCTGCTGGGCAACAGTTTGGTAAATACGCATTTCGGTGACAACGGATACGCAAATTACAACAGACGAACATTTCAAGTGTGTGTTCTCTTTGCGGTCCGCACAGGGTTATAAAAGAACTCTTAATTTATTCGCAGGTGTCAGTCAGCTGTACTGGTGAATAGAGAGATTAAAATAGTAGATACTAGTCCGAGATGAAGACAAAAGTGAGAGATTCTTTAGACAGACGTCGTTCAGAAGGAGTTCAATGTAAGAACTGTTATAATTGATTGTAATTGTAAAGAAGTATCAATAAATCCAAACATCAAATCCTGAAACCATTATTATTAGTCACGCTAACCCCGTAGATGTGGCAATATTTTAGCGTGAAGAGCAGTTGCTATGCAACGATCGCGAGATGGGCGGTTATACCAGGACTTTTCTGGGCAACGGCTCGGTAAACACGTTCCCTCAGCAACAAATCTACGTGCAAAAATATAGGTAGTGTTGGAAACGAGGCTTTTCTGTGTGTTTCGTGCTGAGGAGTTGTAAGGAAGACAATTGGGGCGACAAAGTAAGTTGGAAGGGAGCCGCGTTTCACAGAGGACTTGAGCCCGGAGACAGAATAATAGCTCTTGTTAGAGGCCATTACCAGGAAACGTCTTGTGACAGACTGAGAATACTAAACTATGTGCTCCAGTGAACTGTAAGAGATATCAGGGCTATAATTAAGTGTACACGTGTAGTTACGATTTATGTATTAAAGTGGTCAATAAAACCAATCTCAAATCCAAAATGAACTCGGAGTTTTCGACGGTTAAAATACTGTACTTAAAAAGGAGCGAATCTCATTTAAGTAGAAAGAGTTTTAACACTTCAAAATTTGTACCACCTCCTTCGAAAGCACTGAATTTTCTCACACAGTGTACACAAAACCTTGTTGATCTTTATACTGGTCACGAAAAGTGCTTTCTGTGAGGTAGGAACTGAATTCTTATATATAAATAAGTGTAATTCTCTTCATTAAATATAGATACATACATAAGTGTGTTAACAAGTAATTTGCACTCTAATATCTTGTAAGAGAGCTGTGTGTGAAACCTATTGATTAAAACTCAGTTAACGTTAGTAAGGAATTACGCGATATCCTTATGCTACTAGGGAAGGAGAGGAGACGGATAGCCAAGAAGACAAGAAGGACCAGCAAGACATAAAGAGAAACAAAATGCAGAAAGTGAGAAAGAGAGAGAGAGAAAGTTAAGTATGTAAATAAGCCGAAATAAAATAGTATTTCGTTCAATTTGCACATTTCAAGCCACTGACATGGAGGTCACGGTATGCACAGTATAACAAGTTTCATATTTTACACTTTTTAAAAACTGTTTAATAAAATATTGGCTAAAAAGACTGGAAAGGTTTATGATGTTATGGAATTCAGACAATATCGAAATTCGAAGATTTAAGAATTTTAAGATTATTAGCAGCAAACTTAATAAAAATAAACTTTTTGCTGATAATTAATCAGAGATAATTCACTACGTGTATCACATACATACTCTGTTGGCACCCCGTATTCTGCCTTTGTCACAGTCTTTGCTATATCCAGCGTAGATTTTAATTGTCAATAAAATACCTTGCAAGGTCGAATGTAAGTCCCCTCCTTTTTTTTTACAATTAGAAAATCAGACAACTTTTTTGACAAAATTAAATATATTATTTAATTCTGAGAGTCGTAAGCAAAACGAATAAAATATATAGCATTATATTTTCAAAAGTAACATAAAATTAGCAATTAGATATCCTCATAATCATCTTAATATTTGTTCTTAAGGATCCGAAAATAAGGCAAACTCACTTTTGTTTGAAAAAGAAAATACATTGCCCTGTACTGCAGCTAATGCAGTTATCAAGTTACTATATTTCTCTTAGACACCTTCATTATTTTAAAAATGTCGACAAGCCTGATAAGTTCATATTCTTACAAAATTTCTCTAAACCTACAAAAGAATTACATTTATACAACGTATTTGAACATGACTTTTATATGAGTACTTCTGTAATATATGGGGAAGGACCCATTAAATTCAGAGGATATAACGGTATTAGTACTGTCTGAAATCAGTTGTATCTAATTTGAAAGAAAATTATCCTCTATTCTACAAATATCAACATAACTAAGGATTTTATCCAACAGTCGAAGTATTCAACTTAAAAGAGATTTATTAAGAAGCAGATTATCCAGTGATTGACGTTAGTACTTGCTAACGGGCCACAAGAGTAGATAGACAGAACGTAACTAAAAGCAACTGTAGGCTATCGCCAATTCACACACTCTGCAATTCACTACAGTAAGCACTAAGACTTCTCAGTCTGGTGTGTATTCACCAGTCGTTGTCTGGTAACGGTTTCCAACGGCGGACGCACTCTTTGGATTCCCATACTATCCCTGTGCCTTAGCTACCGCCTTCTAACAGCAACAGCTCTAAAGGACTGAACTGCAACAGTCATCTAACTCACTTATTCACTAAACAACAAGCTCAACTCCACTGTACTACACTGCACTGTACTGACTCCATCAGCTCGGTCTGTTGAGTGATATAGCCTAGGAGCCGGACCCATACAAAACACGGCTTCTAACAATACTTCCACTGTTGCATGCGGACCGTTGCCCAGCAACTGGTCTACATGCTGGGGGAACGAGGAGGAGTGTAGTTCTGTGGTTTCGGTGCTTCCGCACTGGGCGTGTTGGCTGTTCTGTTGAGGGAAATGGATATATCGATTGCGTTGTTCCTGGATGTTTTGGGGAGTTACTCGTAATGGTGGTCAGACCTTTAAGTGAATTATATCAATTAGAAAATCATGTAAGTTTTGAGGTTTTCACGGCGATGACAATGAAGAGAGTCGTCTTCTGGGTTTAGGCACGGTGCCTAAACCCAGAAGACGACTCTCTTCATTAGAAACTCATGCATCCAAATAATTCAGAGAGGGAACTATTTTGCATTTTAAAACCCTTTTCGAACTTCAGCGCGGGAACATACGAGTATTTGGGTGACCCTCATACAAAAGAATACACGTAGCATTAACACTTGCATAATTATAGTAATTGCGTATCCAATTTTATGTTTCTTATTTGTACATTGTTTGTGGCTTTCCGGGATTCTTACTTCACTTTATATTAGCAAATTCTGTTTATATTATCTTTACATGCAGGAGTAAGCTGGCATGTAAAGGCCGTGCCATAGTTCAGGCGGTATGTCTCCGGCTTCTCACCGCGGCGGCCCGGTTTCGAGCCCTGGTCAGGTCATATGGAACTTGTGGTGAACAAAGTGGCTCTGAGGCAGGTTTCCTTTGAGCACTTCTGCTTCCCCTACCAATTCGTATTCTACCGATTGCTGCACAGTCATCATCATCTATCACCTTGGACTGGTACAGTAGGCCAGTGACGGCAGTAGCAAGTGAACTCAGTCTCACCCCCATGAGAGAAAAAGCTAGAATATAACGGACATTAGAACAGTCACGTTCGTTAACAAAGAATAACAAACTGGAACATTATTTACTTAACTAACAATATTGAATTTTACTAATAACTATTATTCTCAATAATTTAATTAAATCGAGCGGGATATCATAGGCTATTGTCATATACTTATATTTAGGAGGTGTTAGGGTTCGAATCTCAGTTGAGGCATCGCCTGTTGTGAGAGTTATTTTATGGTTTTCTTCAGTTACTATGGGCATGAGAGTATACAAGCTGGATTAGACAATGACAGCTAACTTTCAAAATGTTTTTCTATGTATTGTGACGTGGATGACGCAACAGGACCGCAGGGGTCACGTGAACTCTTGCGGTCTCGCCAGTGACGTCACAGTATCTTTTATCTCCTATTCAGTCTACTTAGTGAAAACGGAGTGAATTAATCAAAACAGTAAATTGAAATCCCACAGAAACATGTATACATATTTATCAGATATTAGATCTACTGACAATAAAAATATAAAGAATTCGCTATACTTAATTTATTATTATACCATGAAGACATAAAAAGGAGTGGAGGTATAGCTCCACCATTCTTGATCTGGGCACTAGATGGAGGTGAGGGATCAGTTTCACGCCCTTGCAACTTTACCTCCTGGGAACCAGCCCACGGTACCCACCGGATGTGAGGCTGCGTGGATTTCAGAGCAGGTTTGGAAGCTGTGGAGTACAGATAAATTTACCTCCACCATGAAATTAATCCCAGCCGTCCAACTCACATACAGTCGCTGTACCAACTGAGCTACCGTGGACCTACTGATAGTAGCTTATTAAAATTCCATTTTAATCATTTTTAGTGTTCTCCTACTTGTCACGTTCATTCAGGTTATCCTATTACAACGTTGTATATCCACATTTTCTCCATTCTCCCATGCATGCTACATGCCCTTCCTACCTCGTCATTTTTATTTGTCCATTAAAGCAACATCTGGAACCCATCAGGTTGATGTAGCAGTAACTTGTACTCGGCTCGAATACCGACTGGGACACTGATTACCTTACTTGAAGCTTTTCATAATTTTCCTCATTTTCCCAATGGAAATGTGAGAATATCTCTAGTTAGTCACGATCACTTCCTTCCAGATACTTTCAAATGTATTTCTCATTAAAGATACTATCGTTCGACGTTATGTATTCTCGATAGTAAGAGCATCGTTGAATGACCAATCCAGAAAATCATGCATGGATAGGAGTGCAACTTGCAGTCTCTTTTTGTTACATCCATTAGCGCACCCAGCCATATCATCATCTCCCTCCGTCTCACGTGTCTGCGACTTCTTCCAAGCAGGTGACTAGGTCACCAGTGAAGGTTCTGTGACTCAGGAGTGATCATGCCATATTTTTACAGGTCTACCCACTTGTCTCCTCTCTTCACGTCTATAAAAACAATCTACTTTTCTTTGTTCGAGTGTAATCGTTGAGTTCACAAAATGGCGTCCCGGATATGTGAGAAGGATTTCCATTCATTCGTTATGTGGCCGCTGCAAAGTCGGTTATTGCACTTGCTTGAGGTTCAAGTGCAGTCATACTGCTATGCTGTAAGCCAAACAGTGACACAGTCGTTGCTACTGCCCTGTAACTCGCTATGAATTGTTTCGTTAACATCTTCCTCCTTCAAAAAGTCGGCCCATTCTTGTTTGTAATCTTAGCTTGGACCGTACATGACCAATTACTAGTGAAAAATCTCTGGGTTTACAACCACAGCCACCAGATGGCCGCCAAAGCACACATCAGAGGAGACAAAATATTTTGTTTCGAACATGGCGACGTTTCGTATTTAAACACTTAAATTACTGTGATCGCTATAGGTATCGCATGCTTTAATGTTAAAATCTTTGCACTCTAACAACCAGGCCACGCCGTAACGTAGTTGGTTGAGACACTATGCTACAGGCAGGATGGTCGCGGGTTCGATTCCCAATTAAGTTATTTTCAATTTACCTACTCTTTCCAGGCGCACTATAGCCCTGGAGCCGACTCAGCCTCTAACAGAAATGAGTACCAGGAATCTTCCTGGGGAGTTAAGGGCGGCCAGCGCTTAAGGCTGACAAACTCACCCCCATCTTTGAGCAGATTGTTTAGGAAATATGGGAGTTCTGTTTTATTTTAGGTCGTTTCCTAACTACAAACCTTCTTTTCTCAAAATTCACAATTGTACGCAGCCAGGGGTTTGTGTGTTATATCGGGAATCAGATTTCTTCAGGTCCAATATGACGATGTTTTACTGCATATATACGTATTGTAGCATGTAGAGCGGTTACTATGGAGCAACAGCGAGATAAGCAAATATATCAGAGCCGTTCGAGGCAACGGCTTGACAAAAACGATCCCTTAAGAACAGACATGAACGCAACAATGGCACAGCAAATGAGGAATGGCGTTTTCTATGTGGTCCTTGCCGATGTGTTATAACTGTGACAGTTAGTGGTAAATTAGTTATTTGCAAGAGCGTTCAGTCCCGCTGTGAACAGAAGACTTAATGTGTGATTAAGATTCAGAGAGATTTTAACAGTTCGTGTGTTAAAATCCGTTGCCAGGAAACAGCTAGAGGAGACTGTGATAGACTGAGGACACTGGTCTGTATATGTTAGTGATTTGTAGATTGTAGTTACTAGTCGTGAGTGTATAATTGGGCAATTATTTGAGTCACCAATCCAAAACCCCGTCTATAGTCACTCAAAAGAATCGTGACAAAGATATGATTTCTGACCGTATTTCCATCGATACCTTACCCTCCTTCTTCAGATTTAAAGGTTTAGTAATGATTTTATGTGCATATCTGTTGTCGTGTCTCTAGATTAACTCTGTGATTTCCAGAACAAACATGTAACCGTATCTTGTGAGGCAAAGGAAGCTCCAAAGGGACATTGTTCTCTCACATGAAAAAAAGAGAACATGAGAAGTGGTTCCATTCCGCATTACAGCAGAAACAGGTGGCCAGAAGACTTTGATATTTATGGCTGTTACCTACAGCGACTTCAAACCCGGCCAGAGTGTCGTGTTGTGACCGTACTGCACAGTAATATTATACAGAGTGTCCCAGGAGGAAAGGTCAATACTCAGGGTGGTCATAGTACCGGTCATTCTAAGCAGGAAAGTGTATATGAACATATGTTCCCGGTTTCCGAGATAGAGCTATTTCACTGTACAGTACACTATACATTATACAGACAAGCAACACGCCATGTCCTCAAACGAGTTGCAAAGTGAACTGATGTTGACGCTGGAATTTTCGAAAATGTATTTATAGGTAAACTGTATCAACTTTGCTACTTGGACAATAAATACCGCCATTAGAAACGGTGGGACACGCCGTAGCGTAGTTGGTTGAGGTACTATGCTACAAGCCGGAAGGTCGCAGGATCTAATCTCGATGATGTAGGTTTTTTAATTTACCTAATCCTTCTAGCCGAGCTACTGCCCTGGGGTCGACTCAGCTTCTAACAGAAATGAGTACCAGGAATATTCTTGGGGGTAAAGGGAGGCCGACGCGTGAGGCTGAAGACCTTACCGCCATCTATGAGCCGATTGTCTAGGAAATGTGGGAAGCTTAACATTTCACAACCCTAAGGCCTCAATGGCCTTTACAGGGATACCCTTACTTCTTTTATGTTTTTACTAGAAAGGGTACGTATTATCTCTTTCTTATGAACAATTTTGGAACTGTACAGTGAAATAACGAGGATCACTGTGGTCGCAAGGTCTGAGACATGAACTATCTTCGCTCTTTCGAATGCTGGGATCGTGGGTTCGAAGCCCACTCAAGGCATGGTTTTGTGCGTGTGTGTGTAATGAATGAATGAGAGAAGGGTGAAATGGCTCCATCTCGGAAACCGTTCGGAATAGGACACATGTATACATAAATTTTTGCTTGGAATGACTGATATTATGACCTCTCATTATATTGAACTTCCCTCCTGGGACACTCTGTAGAGTCCCACTTTATGTTGGAGAGTTGGGGGAACTCTGATTCATACCAAGCGATACCTACTGAAGAGAAGGGAGCTTCCGCCCAGAAGCAACAGACAATCTGAGTTCAAAAGTTTAATGTCCCTTTGGTATCCCTGGACAACTGGCACTGTCCGGTAGCTGTGTGATGACACATCTGGACTCATTTCTTAACTTGGAGAGCTACTTCAGAAAGATATTTACAAGCTTGGACCTGTAAACCGTTATGAAAATTTCCTCGACTGCCAACTTTATACAGCACTGTTCCCTTTTGCTTACTTATACCAATGAGACACCGTATAGCCTGGTATGTATTTATCAACGTTTCAGAAGAACATAATGCCTCCAAGTATAGTGTAGAAATGTGAAGGAGTGCAGTCTCGTGCATATTTAAGTCTTTTCGATGGAACTTTCTGCTTCTATCTGCAGGGAAGAAGACTAATCCGAGAGGGATTTCTTTCATTCTGTAGACTCATCGCCGTAAAAAATAAGCTTATTACGAAAGATCACAAGAAGCCTCGAACCTGGACGGATTCTGTGGACAAACGACATAGGCTAAATAAAACGGACATGAGATTTGCAAATGGAATATAAGAGTTATGTATAGGGCAGGTTCACTTATGAAAGTTGTGAAAGCAATATCAAAGTATAAGTTAGATTTATTGGAGTACAAAGGTCTGATAAGACAGAGGTGGCACTGAACCAGGAGAAGAAACTGAGAAACTGAATTAGGTACAGTTTTTTCCTGTTGTCTTCTCTTCTGATACCTAAAAACATAAAAGTCAGAATAAACAAAATTATTATTTTGTCTGTGGTTCTGTATGGGTGTGAAACTTGGCCTTTGACATTACTTGAGAACAGGGTGCTCAGGAGAATTCTTGAACGGAAGAGAGATGAAGTGATTGGAGGTTGGAGAAAACTGCATAATGAGGAGCTTCATAACTTGTACTCTTCTCCAAGTATAATTAGAACGATCAAGTCAAGGAGAATGAGATGGGTAGGGCATGTAGAACGAATGGGAGAAGTGGAATGCATAAAGGATATTGGCGGGAAAGCCAGAAGGAACGGGACAAGGAAGACCAAGATGTAGATGGTTGGCTAACATTAAAACGGATCTTAGAGAGATGGGATAGAGTGGTATGTACTAGATGAATTTGGCTCAAGATAGGGGAAAGTGGAGGGCTTTTGTGAGCACGGCAATGAACCTCTGGGTTCCATAAATCTTTGGGAAGTTCTTGAGTAGCTGCAGAATTGACGGCCTCTCAAGACGTGCTCAGTTACGTGGAGTTAGCTTGCCTGGAAGGACTTAGGTAAACCAGCAAAACGTCAATCAGGATTGCAGTTATCCCTGCGAGATTTGATACAAGGTTCTCCCGAATACGAGTATGAGCGTCACCACTTCCTGCAATTTTCTCAGGGACTTGGCATAGAGTCGAATGAAGGACTTTTGTGAACATGACAATCGGAATCCTTTAAGCAGGCAGTATCGAGACCTTCGAGACCGTCGGAAGAGAGACTATGCAGCGTGAAATGTACCGCTTCGAAGCTGAGTGACGGACAGACGTGACGTGGCCATGAGGCACTCATATATTTTTGTACCGAGTGAAGAACACTAAAGAGAAAACAACTAAGTATATTATCGTAGTCTGGGATGTGAGACCACATTGCATAGTAGAAAGGTATCAACGTTTCGGAGTAACTTGCTGCTTCCATATTCAGGGTAAATGAGACACAAAGTTAAGCACACACAGTCTACTAAAAAGAATTCTGGGGTTTCAAACACCTCCAACTCAGAAAGGAAAAGAGATATATATTGGCATTTGGAGTGTAATCGTAAACTGAAATGATTTGACACAAGTTGCGCGCGCATCCCAACAATAGTTAACGGACAGCAGATTTGATTACGTGTTCAGAGCGATCAGCACAATGCAGGACGTATGACAGAGATACAGACCGTGTTATGATATGTAAAATTTGAATTCATTATTCGAATTAAACTTTAATTTAGACGCGACTCTAGTGTGACACAACGTCATGACAAGAGCAATTATGTAGGAACAAGTAAAGGAGATTGGCAAGAGGACAAATTGCCTCACCCTTTCCTTTTGGGCTACCTAGACAGATCAGATGTACAGCCAAAGATTGTATACGCAGGACCAACTAAAAGCACGGATCCTTGCAGCAATAACGAATGTTGCAAAGGATATGTCACGGCGCGTATGGCAAGAGATGGGCTGTAGGGGCTGTACATGGGGCTCACTGTGAAGTGTTTCACAATTAACAATTTTTCAACCTATATGCAGAATACTCCCTCAATTGATGAACAAAGTGCTGTTTTTATTTCTAAGTTACAGGTGCCTCTAATCCCTGCATAATTTTTGGTAAAAAAAATTCTGTGGTTTTAGTCCGCAAGCAAACTATACCGACTGGGCGATCGCCGCTTGTCGGCTAAGTTAGTGCCAGCTTTAGCGGATAGAGGGCGTCGCGTGATTAGCGCAACGAATCCCCACGGCCGTTAATTTCAGTTTTCTAGACACGAACCGCTATTTCCTTGAAATAGCTCCTCATTTATCTTCACGAGGCTGAATGGATCCCGTTCCAGACCCAATCCTTCTCAGAAAATCTGGTAGGGCCGAGAATCGAAGCCAGGCCTCTGGATTTGTTGACAGGAACTCTGACCCCTAGACCACAGAAATAGCGTTCTGTTCATTGGGAAATATATTGTCACTTGTTAGAGTGACTCTCGACGTAGTTTTGGATTATTGATTGGATTTATTGACCACTTTAGCACACAACTCATGATTATAATTAATTATAGCGCCATTGCTGATCTCCATAGACAGTTCACTAGAACAGCCAATCTGTTAATAGATGTTTCCTGGTAACGCTTTTTAACGAGGGTTATTCCCCTGCTTCCGGGCTCAAATCATCTCTGAATGGCTGCTCCCTTCCAACTGCCTCTTTCTCAGAGCCTGAGTCGGATTTGCTTTACGACTGGCCATTTACCTCCAATCAGTTCTCCTTGGCGTCAAGCCCTTTGAGTTTGAAGACCAGAGACTGTTCTTCTTTCAACTGAGACCGCAAGCCCCGTCTTAAGCCTGAGTCTTATGTTACGACCGACGGTCAGTTGGCCAGTCTTTCTTGGAATAAAGCACCCATCTGGGGCTTACAACCAGATATTTATTATTGTCAGACAGTTGCAGGTTTGTTGATGTGGGACGTTCTCTCTGACGAGAGGACGGGTCTGTCGTTTGCAATTGCTGCTGGTATTCGCCAGCGCAGCCATTCTCGTGTCCGAGTCCCGTGGGACTCGCGACCATATTTTACTGTCTAAAATTTGGGACACCCATTTTCGTCGCCTCCGACGACTCAGAGGGCTACGGTGGAGGTATTGACCCCGCCTCCACACGGGAGAGTCTCTTCTTGCTTCAGTAGTCCTTCTCAAAACCCTTTGGCAACGGCCGAGTAGAGAACACCATTACCAATAGTACCTTTATTCTTGTATGCGTATCTGTTGTCTCGGGAATGTGATAACCAAGCTGTTTCCTAGCAACGGCTCTACGTACTGCAACATCTTTAGGGGTGGTAGGAAGACAAATATTTCTAGAGAGAAAGGGAGGAGTAGGCACAGGCTGTGTGGGAAGATGTGATGGTAATACTTATTTAGAAGAGTAAGGGACACTTGTCTCTGTGTTTAATTAATTAAGCACTATTCCATGAAGGCGTATGGAGGAGAGGATGTATAGACCCACATTTTCTTGACGTCGTCACTAGTTGGAGGTGAGCGGTCAGCTTCACGCCCCTGTCGCTTCATCTCCATAGAAAGTACTTCCGGTACTGGGTGGGCCTCAGAGCCTTGTCTGGACGATTTCTGATGTAGAGGTGTATGAAAGATAAAATCATCATATTCACAGTCGTGAATATGTAACCAAGATCCCAGTTTTTGTAAATCCCTCCAGGGGCTAGTTTCCTGGAACTAACACCCATCAGACAAGAAGCCGAAAATTATTAACCATGTTCATGACTCATAATTGTTTTCTAAAGCAGAAGGTCATTGTTTTTGCTCTGAGTTTGTAGACAAGCATTAATGTATCGAGAGAAGAAACTTTCATGCATCTGCACGACAACATGACGTCTACAAACATTGGTTACACCCTTACTTTGTGTACATGCTGTACTTATCCCGAACGGGTATAGACGTCGTGGGAACGAGAAACATGTTTCAGAAACGCAGGTCTCGAGGAGGATAATGCAGAATCAGATTGTGATCGCACTTACGCTATTTCATGTACTTATTTACGTGAGTGTAAGAAATTTATCTCTAAACATTTAGTCGATTTGCGCAGGAGTCAATCTGAGGTAAGTTCTAGTAATTCATAGCACAGAAGGGGGAGATATAAAAAAGAGTGGGAAAGTCTCTGTCTCTCATTCAACTGCACAGGCTCTCTGCTCTGTGTAGAATAATGAAGACGCATGCGCAGAAACCTCCGTTGACACTGTGGCAATCGGGGCAACACCAGTTCATATTATTTTTAGTTAAGTTTAATTAACGGCGCCGTTAGCACATAGGGATATGCGGGTTAAAATTGTATGATGATCAATGAATAATGACTCCTTGGTCTGATTTAACCCATTTTTTAAAATTATCTTAGTGGGGGGTGGAGTCCATCTGGGTTCACTCGGCACGGCGGCCACTGATTGGCCTATTGTAGCCTGCCCCAGGTGATTATGATAATGGAGAATTTGGTGGAATGAAGATTGGTAGGGGAAACCGAAGTATTCGGAGAAAACCAGCTCCAGCACCACTTTGTCCACCACAAATCCCACTTGACGAAACCCGGGATCGAACCTGAGCCGCAGCAGTAGGAAGCCAGCGACTAACCGCTTCAGCTATGGCGTGGCCTTCGATTTAACCCTTTATATGTCAAGTATCGGAAGTTTCCACCTTATAATAAATTATAGAACGTATTATTTACATTCGTGTCAAAAAATACATTTTCGGCAGATCCTTAGGACGGTATGTTTCGGCACATGCGTGACATTTTCAGTTCCTGTTGTTAGTTACAAATAATGTAACATGTAAAAGCTAAGAAAAGGTAAAGCTATCTTTCAACCGGCCATGAAGACCTATGAGGTTGTCAGACGTCGAGGCTCCCAGCTTTTCTAGACAATCGGCTCACAGTTGTCTGTGAGGATGTCAGCCTTATGTGTCAACCGCCCTTTACCTCCAGGAAGATTCCTGGTACTCATTTATGTTAGACGCTGAGTCGACCCCAAGACCATAGAGCGGCTGGGAGGATTATGTCAACTGAATAATCCAATTACTTCATCTGGAATCAAACCCATAACCTTCTGGGTTGTAGCATAGTACCTCAAACAACTACGCTATCGCGCACACGAATGTAACATATACTGAACTTAAATATATATGCAAGCCTAGTGGATCCACGGGTATGTTATATATTCTGTATTATATTCTACATTGGGCTGGCTTCTTACTTACATTGGTTACAACTGTATTTTTTAAATATAAAACTTCAGTAGAAAGCTACAATTATGATAAACATAAATAAATACCAACTATTGTAATGTACAATATAGTACATGCAGTGTGAAACCCACTTGGCTTGCATGTACATTTATGCTATGTGCATGCTACATTCATTGTCACCAAGAGCAGTGCCTGATGGCACACGCGTGTTGGACTTGTCGTCCTTGACAGCAGTTCCATTGGAAATAGTGTTGTGTTGACAAGAATAAAATAAATATTTTGGCATATAAATCCGTTGCTACTCAAATACCTCGAAATAAGCAACTGTACAATAGCCGTGGCTAAGTATTGGCTCTGCAAACAACGGCCATTGTTAGGCAATGGCATAGTAGCCATCACGTGGGAACCCTAACAGACATTAAAGCAACAATTGCATAACAACAAAAGAACGGTATTTTAGGTGCTGTCCCTGCCGAGATGTTATAAGAAGGGCAAGTTAGTGGGTCAGTGGAATTGACTGGGTTGGTTTGTGAGTTACTGAGTTAGTGTGTCAGTGAGTGAGTTAGAGAACCCTGCAGTTGAATCGTTGTGAGCTGTTGCTGTTAGAAGTTGATAGCTGAGACCCGGGGACAGTTCGAGAGGAAGAGGAACGTCCGACGTTGGAATCCGCTATCAGGCAGCGACAGTGAAGGCGCGACTGTGGACACTAGTGTATGTGTGTACGTAATAGTCAACTGTAAAGTGTAGTCACGCGCCGTGCCAGAGACTCCAATGAATCTTCTTATAAATCCAAACCTCGTTTTTATTTACTTTCTTCTGGAGCTGAGCCCTTCTTGAGGAGAAGCCAAACCTGCAGCTACTCAAGAATTTCTCAGTATTTTACGGAACCCGAAGGTTAATTGCCGTGTTCACAAGAGCCCTCCACTGGTCCCTATCCTGAGCCAGATCAATCCAATCCATACTATACCATCCTATCTCTCTAAAATCCATTTTAATATTGTCCACCCACCTACGCCTTGGTCTTCCCAGTAATCTCTTTCTTTCTGACTTTCCCACCAATATCCTATATGCATTCCTTTTCTCCCTCATTCGTGCTACATATCCTGCCCACCTCATTCTCCTTGACTTGATCATTCTAATTATACTTGGAGAAGAGTACAATCTTTCTCATTATGAAAATAATTCTCAAACCTCGTCTATAGTCACGTAAATCACGTGAGAATATTATCTGTAGTGATTCACACAACAGGTTGCAAGAAAATACAGTTTATAAGAAATGGTACGTCCGACTACATGTAACTTCTGTTGGCATTTATTCCGAATTACGTATGAATAAACGTTTGGAGGACTTACTTTTCTACATTTGACGTTTTTAGGAAATTTTACGTATTATTTGCCAATGAAGAAGAGAGAACGTAAGTTCTGAAATTCATCATAACAATTTAGAAGCAAAAAGTCACCAGGGGTTACGTCTTAACTGTTTGATGAAATACAATCCAAACTTTCCTACCAACCGATTACTCGGATTGCCATCTACTTTCACTATTATTTCTTGTTCTGCTTATTACACCATGAAGATTGAGGCGTTATATTCCTCCGAAACGTCAGCTCTCTTTGAATGGACTGCACGGTGTTGTATATCAGAAGACATGACTCTTCAGCGTAAGAAATATTGGTGTACACTCTGAATGAAAATAAAATAGCAGACATATTTGCCACCTCAGTACTTGTATGAAATAATGCAGAAATGGATGCTGATCAGACATGGAAATATCTCAGTTAGCAAACAGTTCAGTACTGAGGCTGTGCTGTTTACGGATGATGGAAATTTTATTGGAAAATATGAAGAAAATCTACAATATCCCTATGCAGTATAGAGCTGAGTCATATAGCTACAGAATTTCCCATTCAGAGAATTACTGAAGAAGCTAAAATCATGGCTTTAAGGGGTCAGAATCAGTCGGAAGAAAATTATGGATTCTGAAAGGATAGTGGAATAAATTTATATTTAATTGTTTGAGATCCTACGGAGTTTGGTTGCAAAAGTGGCAACTATTAACAAAACACTAGGAATTATAAATTATATCATTAAACCATCATCAAAATCTAGAAATAAATGAATACGAATTTTGTAGGATATTTGCTGACTAATATTATCTTATGATTGTGGAACTCAGACAACAAGAACTGATTGGAGAATATTGATATCAGAAGAAATATGTTATACGTGGGCTGACGGGGTCTCACTTTCAGACAACAAAAGAAGCGAAGAAATATCACCAGTAACAGTTTATATAAAATGAAAGCAATTTCAAAGATTTCAAAAAATTGTCTTAAATATCGACCAAGTAACAAAATTTTTGGGCCCACCACTGATACAATGGAAAAAATGGTTTATATTATTTGAAAGGGACATAATCTGGTCTAATACTGGAAAGGATAAGGCTGAAAAGATTTCTTGTGTTGACGTAAGTCCTTTCTGCAATTATCGTGTACTTAGGGACCGTGACTTTATTTCCACAGATGAAATCTATTGTTGCAGAAGTGTACAGTAATATTTCACGTAAGAGAAAGCACGACGTTCTTACTGGAATATTTAACGGATGTTCACGGTTGAACTGTATTCGCAGAATGACACAATAGATTACAGAGTCAGGATTTACAGGTGCGTTGAATACAGGGTGAGGCTATTTAAATCTGCCTCACAGTAATATAAAGACAGGAAATCTGAGAATAAGACTGAATATTTTTTACCATATTCTAAGTAGCTATATTATATAAGGTCGAATATAAAATAATTGAAAAATATAAAAGGGTTCTGAAGGAAGACTTCCTGACATAATCGAGACCCTTTTCTGGTATTTGTTTGTATGGACTTGGGAAAACAACTAAAATATTAGTGAGAATATTTCCATATTGAAGCGTCCTGTTGCTTTATATTATGATTTTCCATCCTTCTCTATACAGCACTTCCTAGTCATGTTCTTGTTGGATTAAATGTATTCATCACACGGTCACTATGCACTTGTTGGCGCTGACATATTTTTTTACAACACCCTGTATATAAAACAACACGAATATGAATCCCGTAGTCACCGGTGACACTGGCCTGTAAAGACTTGTCATTTATTTCTGTCATAACAGGAAAATAAGCCGATATATTTTAGCCCCTACAGTGATCTGTGATATTTAAAATTCACACCCGTTAGCTGCGGTCGTGCCTTGACCACTGTGACATTAAGGCATTCACTTGGCATGATCTATCACACGCTCATGCATGACCTCGATACCGCTCACTTTGTGTACAAACGCTGAATGCGACTGGTCGCACTCTGTCTCGACACCAACGAGAACAAGGCAACCTGTTAACCTCTGAAACACGCGAGCCTACAAAACAATAATTACAAATTCAGTTTCTACCTCACAGAAAGACAATTCCTGATAGTTTAAAATTATGTTTATGCTGAAGAATAGTAATATGACGCCTGCTAGTCCTATAGAGTTTTCAGAAGAACATACTGATTCCATCTTCAGTGTTGAAGAGTAAGCAAAAATAGAAGAGTTCTGCTTGCAATTTGCCTCACATATCGACTCTGCGTCACATCTAAGACACAGTTGTGGGAACTTAAACTAGAGCAATATTTTATGTTGTTTACAGAAATAATAATATTTTCTGAGAATCATACGTAATTAATAAATATAGGATAATTCTAAATTATTGTCGGACTTTACATCTATAAAACACGGAAACACTGATAATAATTTAGAATCAGCTTGTATATTGTGTGGCAAAATGCAGGGCTTATGGAGGTTAAAGGAAGCCGAAATATTTCAGTCGGTATACAGCAATGAGTACAGGTTGGAAAACACAGGGATCTGATTTAGAATTACGCAGAGACAATAAAGTTTTCCCTTATCCACAGCGTCCAGTCAAGACGAAGTGTCCATTCGATTTCTTATCGAATGGAGAATTAGATATTTTTCTTCAGGAATAAAACGACCGGTGAGTGAAGCTAACCATTCACTTCCCACACACCTTCTTGGCTTTGTGCTTAATTAAACACAGGAGCAACTCAACCTTTCTGCGAATATTATGAGTGATGGTACGCATAGCTACCACTATTTTAAAGAATTAAAATAAAAATGCAAATACTATAAATCGCGTTAAGTAGTAGTAATATTTTACATTCTCTTCTTTAAATTTAAGGTGAATTTTGGTACACTGTTAAAATATTTTGATGTGTTTTGAGAGTCTGCGTGACGAATAACGAGTTCCAGATCGGATTTACTCGCACTTCTGTTACAATATATCTTAATTAGAATCAATACAGAGCTATCGCTAATTGACACACTTTCTAGTCCACCATTGCATACGTATTAGGATTCTCAGTTTCCATTAGTCGTGTCCTGGCAACAGATCACGTCACAGAAACTAGCATTTCAAATCACTATGAAGTCTTCTTGTCATTTCGTCTTCAATAACTGTCCTTTTCTGTCCTAATCTGTACTCAACTAAAAGTTCACCTCAGCTGCAAGCACACATTTGTTATATAGGCACGGCACGGACAACGCAGAAAACATAGTTCTACTATTGCGTGACGAAGACTACACAGAAAGCACGTCACGTGACCACTACCCAGCTATGACGAGCAGGTACCATTTGTTGGCCCCTTGGATCATCGCACTTCCCGAGATTTTACTTATAGGGATATGTGAAAGACCAGGTATACAAACCTCGGACGCTATAGTGATTTCGAGAGTTTCGAGAGCGAATTTCACAGGGCGTAGCCAACGTCGATGAGTCACAGTTGTGGCGTTCGTAGAAAGAATTGGAATATTGCGTTGATGTTTTTAAAGTAATCAGTGGAGCACATATCGGACATTTCCAAAAGATAATTTTTTTATTAATTTCTGCTCTATATTCAAGTACTTTCATGTTTTATCTGTAATTGTTTCGAAAATACACAAATTTCTTGTCACCTTGTATAATATAGCCTATTCAAAGTACGAATTGAAATTTTAATTACAGTTATTGCCTTACGCAACAAATATTCTACTCTATATGTTATTAGAGACAACTTATAAATTTCTACAACTATTATATTTCTGGACATTATCCAGCATTCTGTTTTATTTAAAACATTGTTTTGTTTTCATTTAAAACACACCACATTTCGCAGACTGGATTCTGTTTCCGTCTTCAGGTGAAACCCNCAGGCGTGACCAGAGTGGTTTGAACGGCTGCTGTACTGCGATGTGGAAAGCAAATGGAAAAACTACCACATTATCACTTTTCCTGGATAGTCTCTTTCCAAAAACAGAAGATCGCATTAAGTGGAGGAACTGTTTTGGAAGAGACTGTGGACCTGTCGTCTGACAGATTACTGATGAATGAATGAATGGATGACATTCAGAAGAAAAGCAGTTGTATTAATATACCTTCGTTACAATTTTTAGATGTTATTTATGAATTTTTTTTTGACGAAATGCACTTTAAACCTTATAGTGGTATGATATGAATAAAACATACATTCATGCAGTTTTTAGTTAAGACCCATAATATTTCAAAATCGGTTTGGAAGTTTCGAAGAATCAATATGCAAAAGGAATGACAGGGAGACAGAAGATAAAATACAACCACCCGAGCATGCATTCATTTCATGCCTTTAGGGAATGAACGCATGATGGACGACTCACTACATGATCAGTCTTTTAATGCCTTTTAAATGAACGCGGTTCTAAAGACGCACACGTGACGAGAGACGAGCTCAGACAGCTCAGTCAACATAGTGACCAAGTTACCGGCCGGCCATTCAGAGAATTGGTGCTCGAGTCTCGACAGGGACGAGGTTTCTCTCTTTTCCTGATATACCCTGGGAGCCACCCAGCGACTTATCAAAGACCAACCAGATTCTCTATCCCTGTGTCTAAATTGTCCGGAGCGTGAAGCTGGTCACTGACATCTATGAAACGTCGAAATTACGAATACACTGGGCTATACTATTTTATACAATTTTATACTATACAATTTTGCCAACGCACGTAGAATCTAGTGGAAAATCCCTTTGATATCCATCGTGGAATAATTTCTTGCAAATTTGTATTCATCGCCTATTTTCGCCTTTCGATCTTTTTCTTTATTTCTTTCATTTATTTGGATGCCACTGATGTAAGTGCGTGAAAATTATTTCCGTGTAAGAGTGATATAACATACATCTATGATCAGACAACACAAAGGTATTTTTACTTCCTTGTCTATGTATAAGTGTGTGAGGTGAAAGGGGTAAGGATAGCTCAGCCGGTAAAGCGACGGACTAAGGGCTGGACGGTCAGGGTTCTACCACTGTCAGAGGTAAGATCTGTCTCTTCTCCACGTCGTCCAGATCTGATCTGGGGCTCACCCAGCCTCCTATCCATTGGCTACCGGGACTGTTTGTCCTGAGGTGAAGCGGCCGTGGAGTGAAGCTGACCACTTACCTCCATCTAATACTGAGGTCAAGAATGGTGGAGCTATACCTCCACTCCCCCATATGTTTTCATGGTGTAGTGCTTAATTAATTAAGTTCTGGAACAATTTTACATTTTTTCACCTTTATTTGTGTGATAAATTTGGATGAAATTTTTAAGCTGCAACGAGTAAACGGTCGGTAGTGTATATTAATAAACATGTAAGTTACTTCTAAGAGGTGGTCATTGTTTCGAAGTGAAATATATTGTCTTTAGCACAAAAATTTCACAGCGAGCCACAGGAATATTGCCAAATACGCAGAACCTTGCTCCAAATACATATTGTCACGTGTTAAGGAGTTTGACTATAGACGAGGTTTGGATTGGTGAATTGGATATTTTGATACACTTGCAGACACACAAACACACCGCATTACAAATAATAACAAAGCTATATCTAATCTCCGCATTTTACAAACCACCACAGCACCTGCTAAGTACTTCCCAGCCTGCTGTGTCTTCAACAGACCTTCCCTAAGAAAGGCTTCTAACAGTGGAAATTCTTCAGCTTCCCGCGCTCATGTCGTTAGTGTCCGGCGAATATCACGCAAATGAACTGCAATCAGCCAGCCTTGGGTACTCGCTATATAGCTTCGAGTCGGACACAGAAAGTACCACCTTCAACAGTCAATCTATTTTTTTTTCTATGAGCGAATACCTAGCGATAGCCCTGATATCATTTACGCCGTAACATGTTTAGCGATCCGTTGCTTACAAACGGCCATTTGTTTATTCGCTTACTGTGTAGAAACAGCTGTATTCATTGTGTGTTTCGAGATGTTTGCCTAGCAACGGCTCTGTACGCAGCAATATTTTGGTAAAAATACAGTAACACAATTATTAATGCGAAGCCAATTTAAGTGTAGATGTATGAGATTGAAGTTTATGTTTGTGATTAGTACATTAGTGTAATGTGATTATTTACTTGGCAGTAAGTCGCTACTCTGTACGTCTAACTGAAAGCAAGGAGCAACTGCACTTCACATGTTTGTTTGTTACTGCCTCGACTGTTCCGTAGTCTGCTGCTTTTCTCATTCAAATTACGTGAGATATGATCGTTTCTTATCTTCCGAGTGTTACATGACGTATTATTGATCTCATGGTTTATACTGTGTGTGTTCATTTGAGAAGGCAGCACATTTCTCTAAAGAGGAGACTTATAATGCGTGATGACGGTAACAAGAAATTGCAAGGAAATAGATCGATTAACAAAATTGGAAGAACTCTATGATTTTTTGTTGTAAAATTGTGGCTTATATGTGAGGCAGACCTTTAAAACCCGAGACATCACTTCTTTCATACTGTGACATGACGCCTGAAAGCCGTAATAGCTCAGTCAGAGTCAGAATTGAGGGAGATGGCAGAAAAAAATTATGGCAACATGGCAAAAGAGGAATTAGGCTGTGTAAAAAGAACTTCATGGGCGAATTGAAGTGACAATGAGACTGTTATGATCCGTTGCCAGGATACGACTAGTGAAGTCTGAGGGCACTAGTGGGTGTAACGGTGAACTGTGAAGTGTGCAAATAGCGATAGCGCTGTAATTGCCTGTGGTCCCAAGTTCTGTGTATAAAGTGTCAATAAGTCAAGTAATCCAGTCCAATATGTCAAGCATCCCCTACACGTAACAAGAGATATGTATCTCTTGCAATAAACCAGGCAATTAACGAAGTACAGTGTTGAGATATGAAGTATATAACGTCTTTCACGAATATATTTTTTAGCCGCGTCTGATTTATTTACATAAAATTGTGGTTAGAGTTACTTTGGACAAACCTATTTTGGGCTGAATATTTGGAAAATATCGGTTTTGTTTGAATGGTTGATAAGCATATCTTAATTCAACGGAACAAGAACTTTGTTATAAGAGTTAAAATTTTGTGACGATTAAAATTTTAACAAAATTGTTGATTTTTTTTGGAAATTATTCTTTTTCCTAATTTTTATTTTTTTTAAATGTTTCGGAGACTGGATTTGAGGACGGAAACACAGTTCAGTTTCCGAAACGTCGCTCTAAATAAATAGAATTCAGGACGATGCATATATAATGCTCCAAAATTAATTACTGTAAATCGTTTTTCCAAAAGTTCATGTAAATAATTTGGCGAATCAAGATTCTATCCGGAGAATTTGTATTGAACCATTATATCACAGAGCAGATAACGTGGCTTTTCATATTTTTGCCTACCACAGCAGGAAAAGCGAATAAGGTCAGTGTTCTGTAAATTTCAGAATATGGATTATATTTTATGGAAGAAGCTGCTTCTTTTACTCCCTTAACTGCCACATCTCCTGTTCAGATAGAGTACCACCATTTTGCTTATATCTGAGCTCATCATAAGATACCACAGTTGGGCTAACAATGTTGTCATTCGTATGAGTGGATTTAGAAGGAGTTTGGATTGGTAATTGGATTTATTTCATACTTATATATATAACTCGTTAGTACATTTTACAAATCACTGTCATACAGACTAGTATTCTCAATCACGACTTCACTGCCGTTGCTTGATAGCGAATGCCAACAACGTCCTCTCCTTCCGCTCTCATGTTCTTACCGGCTGGCTACTGATCCACAACTAGCTCATTGAGAGAAAGAGAGCGAGAGAGGGGGGGGGAGAGAGAGGGTGAGTTGAGAGAGAAGAAGTGGTGGTGGTAGTGAGAGACACTACATTATGGGGTGCAAGAAATTATATCTGCAGTTTTGAAGGTTCCCAGGCAGTGCCCGCTTGTCCTTGTGGTATAGGTAAAGCATAAGATTGGATTGATTAGCTCATTGTTCTAGTTATCCTGCTTATAACATTTTGGCACGGACCAAACTGAAAACACCGTTCCTCTGTTGTTTGCAGACCGCTGCCTAGCAAAGGTCGCTATGCAGTCGCCTGTCTCGCGGTCACCGCCTAAGGACGTGTCTCAATACCACAGTATATTTGAAGAATGTCTGATTGACGTAAAATCTTAATCATCTTAATGAGCACCATCCAATATAACATATCTCGTACGTATTAGAAAATTTATTTCGTGCATAAGGCAGTGCTTAATCAGTGAAATATATTACCTTGCACTACATGTTACAGTGGATTGTCCTCCTGTTATGATCATTATAAATACGAGCGTAACGGTTAAGGTGTAAAGCATCAGAACAAATAAACTTGTTCTTGCAAGGAACAACTCCATTTGTTGTTTCATGATCAGCTTTTGCAACGGTTTTCTGCTCTAATGATATTCACAGTGTTGTACTCTCTCTTGATAAGATGAATGTGAAACTGCAAGGTCCAGAAAAGCTAATTTGACGTCATGTTCAGTAAAATTGCAATCTGAAAGGAATCTGCAAGTATATTCATTCGAACTGAGCAGCTTTACAATAGTCTGAAAAGGCATCAACACATATAAAGGTAAAGCTATCCTAGTAACAGACCGTGAAGGCCCATAGAGTTGTGAGATATTGAAGGTCCCACATTTTCTAGATAATCGGCTCACAGATGGCGGTAAGGTTGTCAGCCTTACGCGCCGGCCGCCCTTTACCCCCCAGAAAGTTTCCTGGTACTCATTTCTGTTAGAGGCTGAGTCGAAATCAGGGCCAAAGTGCGGCTGGAATGATTAGATCTACTGAAAAATCCATCTCATCAGGACTTAAACCCGCGACCTTCCAGCTTGTAGCATAGTGCCTCAAACAATTACCCTATCGCGTGTCGCCCCCCCCCCATCAACGCATACGTATCAAAAATCCAGAAATCCAAGACCTGAAAACTTTTTCAGGCGTAATTTCTGCAGTTGAATAAAGGCCTTTCTCGGCCGCGCCATAGCTCAAGCGGTTAGTCGCTGGTTTCCCACTGCGACGATGCGGGTTTGAGCCCGATTACTCCACAATCACCATCATCTATCATCCGACGCTGGTAAAATGGGCCAGAAGTAGCCACAGTACTAAATGGACTTAGTCCCAACCCACTAAGAAAAAAAAATATTCTCAATCTAAGAAGTCTGAAAAAATATGAAGTTCTTGAAACATTCTGACGCTTAACAACTGGACAGACTGATGCTCTTAGTGTCTGATTGGAATGATGTGAAAAAATTGAAATTATTTTAATTAAATTTCAGTCTATTTGAACTTGTTGCGATAACATCTTTAGACCTGAAGAATTGTATAAAAGAAATGTAACACAGAAATTTCGAAGGTTCACACCTGAAACATATGTTAAAATCGAAGACGTAACGACAATAAGGTAAAGGCCAAAATATAAACTACCCTAGTAACAGGCCGTGAAGGTAAAGGTATCCCTGTAACAGGCCGTGGAGGCCCATAGATACACGAGACATGTAGGTTCCCACATTTTCTAGATAAGCAGCTTGAAGATGGCAGTAAGGTTGTCAGCCTTAAGCACCGGCCACCCTTCACCCCCAGGAAAATTCCTGATACTCATTTCTGTTAGAGGCTGAGTCGACACCAGGGTTATTGTGCGGCTGGAAAGATTAGGTCAATCGAAATATCTAATGACATCGGGATTCGATCTCACGACCTTCCGGCTTGTAGCACAGTGCCTCAACCAACTACGCTACCGCTTGAGCCGATGTAGAGACAAAAGATTAGGAAATTCTGCTAGCAACATTTTGCAATTTGATAAAAATCTGTAGCGACTTTGCCAGAATTTTCATGAATATACATTTGCGAGCATTTATTTTCTGCGACGAATTAAGTAAAATTAAATTCTAAAAAAAAAAAGGAATGTATTACTTTCGAAATTCACTGAGTTTAGAACGCAAGACTCAAAACCATAGGGGTTATTTGGTTTTTGGACTTAGTCTATCGTCCGGTATTCTAAAAGAATTACAAAAGGACTCAACGTCCAGTGATTGAGGTTAGCCCTTTCTAAAGGAACTAACGAATTAGGTGTCTCCAACCCTATAATTTGAGGACGGAAATAGATCTAGTTTCCGAAACTTTGTGTTTATAACACGATGGACAAATCTGAAGGCCAAGTTAGCTTGAGTTACGCACCATCGTCAGAACCCTTTGGAAACTACTCGACAATCAAAAGTTTCTGTAAAGCAGCACAACCAACAACTTATTGTAGCATCACTAGTCAGATAAATGATCTGCAAGCATTTCGACCATTAGCCCACCGACTGACTACTTGAAGTTCAACTCCATTATTCGTTGGACAAAAAGTGCACAACGGACAGTACATGCAGTACTGCAATAGACTGCGGAATGTACAAGTATGTACTACCTCTCTCAGTGTGTGAGGGAATGAGATGTGGATATTTTTACACTACATGAATATTTCGTATTATATGTTTCTGTTTTGAACTGAGGTTGTGAGTTGTGAGTAAGATAAAGCCATTACTGTAACAGACCTTGGAGGCTTATAGGATTGTGAGACGTCGAGGCTCCCTTATTTTCTAAACAATAGGCTCACAGACGGGGGTGAGGTTGTCAGCCTTAAAAGCCAGTCGCTCTTTACCCCCAGGAAGATGCCTGACAATCGTTTCTGTTAGACGCTGAGTCGACCCCAGAGCCGCAGTGCGGTTGGAAGGATTTTTTTTTTTAAATCGCTATTGGGGGGTGGAGTCCAGCTGGGTCCATTCGGCACGGCGGCCACTAATTGGCCTATTGTACCTGCCCCGGGTGATTATGATGTTGGAGAATTTGGTGGAATGAAGATTGGCAGGGGAAACCGAAGTACTAGGAGAAAACTCGCACCAGCGTAACTTTGCCCACCACAAATCCTACTTAACCAGATCCGGGATCGAACCCGGGCCTCCACAGTGGGAAGCCAGCGACTAACCGCTTGAGCTATGTTGCGGCCTGGCTGGAAGGATTTCTTTTCCCTTGGCACTACAGCCCCAGTGAGCCTAGGCCTACCTCCATGAACTTCTCCGTTCACTTCGGTTTTTCTAGATATTTCACGTTCGGTAGGACTCCTTGGGCGGGTGATCAGCTCGTCGCAAGGCCTCTACCTATACACAAACACAGAAAAACACACACACAAACTAAACGTCCATGCCCTGAGTGGGATTGGTACCCACGATCCCGGTTTCCAAGCGAGAGAAAACAGTACATGCCTTAGACCGCCCGGCTACCGTGACCGGCGGCTGGAAGGATTAGGTAAATTAAAAAATTCAATGACCTCAACGGGAATCGAATAATACTGGAAATATTGATACAAGAATTACGAACAGGTGGTTAACGCTCCTCTTCAAAATTAATTACAAATACGTTAATAAGGAATATATAAAATAATAAACCGTATTTTTATATAAGCGTGACTTATATTTTCGGGGAAAACTAATCAGAAGCTGAAACCGGAAGAGGAACCTATCCTACGAAATGACTCGAACATTGTGACGACGTGTTCATCAAGGGGAATAATTTGAGTGACAAGAAAAGAAATGTGAGATGCCACAAGTCTGTACTGCAGGGTTTCATGTCTTTTTCATAATATAGAAAGGCAACGTGATTGGAAAGTCGCCTGGTCACATTAGTTACATCTACAGCGATAAAAGTGTAAGACGCTTTACTGCAAATTTCATTCTCGTCGATTCATTCACACGTTTTATTTCTGAAGCACTTAGTGTTAGCAGAACCTACGGACTGATTATGTACAGAGATACACGGGTTAGGAGTGCGCACGTCATGCAGGAGTCCTCAGGTAACGTAAAATATAAAATTCTACCTCTGTTTAATTTATTAAGCACCACGCCATGAGAGCATATTGGGGAGTAGAGGTATGGTCATTCTTGACTTTGGTATTAGATTAAGATAACTGGTCAGCTTCACGTCCCGGCCGCTTTATCCGCAGAGAAAAGATACCCCGATACACAATAATTAAGAGCATAGGTAGGCTTCAGATCCGGTCTGGACGGCGTGAGGTGTAGAAAAACCTCTTGCCCTTGCCGGAAATTGCACTCAGACCGTCCAATCTCTAGTCCGCCACTACAACAATTGAGCTCCTTGCTTTCAATACTTTCAGAACAGCCGGTCTGTGCGAAGCAGGCGCAAAAGACGCAGAGTAGAATTTCTTTTCTAGTACAATTTTAGCATACAAAATTCAAGTCATTGTTACCATAGTTGAGTTGCGAGAATGAAAGCAGAATTTAATTATCTGATCATGAGTGATTAACATCAGTTCTACAGACAATTAAGCGGAGCAGGATCATCTTTGAGAGCTGATAGTAGCTCACCTGGTCAGGAAATTTATATTTTGCGGAATCCCAATTTTCATTACCGAGTCCAAGTTTTTATGCTGAGCCGGATGAAACCAATCCCCACCTTCACACAGACAGGACCGCTGTCTTCTGTTCGGGAGGAATCCGGCTCGAAAACTTACCGAGACACTTGCTTTCCTGATTGAGGTTTTTAAATGTTTTCCTCAGACCTTCAAGCAAAATTCTTGGAATTTAGCTACGACCGCTTCCTTCAACATAATTTCCAGTTCATCATTCACGAATCATCCTACTTATCAGTACCACGTAGTATTCTGAGCTACTAACAGGATCAGTAAAGAAGACCTAAAAATAAATCACTCGGTCATGTTTTATTTCATTAAGATCCAGTTTAATTAGGCTATATTCTATATTTTTAAAAATAGAATAAAATTAAAGTAGGCTTATGCAATCACATGTTGTCTGTGTGTCCCCCTTATTAACTGTTGAACGAATGAACCCATGTTTACAAAGGCTGGAAGATATATCATGCCACCTNGCCAAAACGAAGAATACACGGTGCCTAAACCCAGAAGACAACTTTCTTCAATAGAAGAATTGTTGGACGCGTCTATTTCTATGCGGCCAGTGTCGCATTAAAAGAAAGTATTCGATTAGTTTTCCCAAAATTTCTTGCATATTTCTCCTTGTCTATCTCTAGGTCTTCGAATTGGTTCGTTCATTTTATATATTTCCGACGAAATGTCTGTATATATATCCTATTTCTGTCAGGTTAGTTCAGTTCCATACACTTAATACACAGTGGCCCCCATAGGAGACGTATAGAGTGTGTCTTACCATTAACCATCTAAGCAACTTAAACTTGCTGGCATCTGTGCATATGTATGCACACAACAATAAACTGCCCTAAGCAATAATTACACACTATTCACTCTAGCCTCTCTCAAGCACTGTAACTGGCGCGTCTTTCTTGCAGCGACTATGTGTGTAATGCTATCAGATCTGGGTCGTCACGACTTCTGGGTTGGTTCAGACCGTGTGAACTGCCAGTCCGTCTGCAGGAGAAAGTGAGTGACAAACCGAACGGCTCTGGGCACCATACAGCACACATCAACATTAATTTGACCTGGTTTGGCCGCCTCAGGGATCGGGAGATCTATCCATCTGCAGTTATTAGCCCGTTGGACATTTCGACTGATTTCATTTCTGTGCCCTGAACTCAAGATAAATTGAGTTTATAATTACGAATTAAATTTCGAATTGTTTCTGACTGTGATAACTGTTGCATCTGTTTTGAAAAGAACAAGTCGATAAGTGAAAATATTATAATAAAGAAGATAAAAATCGAACTTGATATTTTGTCGCATGTATATTTTTCAGCCCCTGTGGTCTAGTGGTCAAAGTTCCTGGTTATAGACTCAGAGGTCCCGAGTTTGATTCCCGGCGCATCCAGATTTTCTGAGAAGTAGTAGGTCTGGAACGAGGTCCACTCAGCCTCGTGAGGATAATTGAGGAGCTACTTGAATTGAAAATTAGCGACTCCGGTCTAGAAAACAAAATTAACGGCCGTGGGGATTGGTGCGCTGACCACGCGACACCCTCCCTACGCTAATGTTGGCACTAACTTCGCCGATAAGCCGCGGTCGCTCGGCCGGTATATTTCGTTTGTGGACTAAAGCCTCGGAGTTTATTTCGTTTGTTTTTTGTACTTTTTTCAGCCATCCTGAAATGCCGTCTCTCTGTCTGCTTGTCTGTATATACTACCTGAAAGACTGGAATAACATTTATTCATATTAAGTTTCTAGGAGTTTTTCCATCATAATTCAATGTCCGGTGACTATGAACGTTTTCCATTAAGAAAAGCGGAGATCTTCAAATGAACCACACGAAACACACTTCGTATACCTCAAAGACAGTTTTCGCAACTGACTGAGTTTCAGTAATTTTGGAAGTTCTTTTTTTAAAGGAAATGAGTACCAGGAATCTTCCTGGAGGTAGAGGATGGCCGGCTCGTAAGGCTGACAAACTCACTGCCATCTGTGAGCCGATTTTCTAGAAAATGGGGGATCCCTGACGTCTCACACCCCTTTGGGGTTCCAAAGTCTCTTTTCTTTAATTTTTATTTAATTCGCTTAGTGGGAGGTGGAGTCCAACTGGGTCCACTCTGCACGGCGGCCACTGATTGGCCTATTATAACTGCCCTGCGTGATTATGATGATGGAGAATTTGGTGGAATGAAGATTGGCAGGGGAAACCGAACTATTCGGAGAAAACCCGCCCCAGCGCCACTTTATTCACCACAAATCCCACTTGACCAGACCCGGGATCGAACCCGGGCCGCCGCGGTGGGAACCCAGGGACTAACTGCTTGATTTATAGAGCGACCTTCCAAGGTCGGTTACAGGGACAGCTATTTCTTAATTTTATCTCCCTAAGTAAATTCATATGTGTCATATATCTTCAGAAAATATATGGTACATACTGTGCTACATACTCGGGAAAACCTGTCTCAACTACTTTCCTTCAGGCTTCATATTTCCTAAATCATCTCCTCCTTTCAAACATACTTCTACCAGAAGGCAGAGGGGGCACTGCCTGGGAACCCTCAAAACAGGAGATAAAATAAATACAAAAGTTTCTGACCTCTCCCTAAATATACTGTCTCTCACAACCTCCCCACTTTCTCTTCCTTTTTGTCTTTCTTCCAAGAATTTCTTTTTGGGCGATGAATTCCTATTTTTCGTTGCTTATTTAACGACGCTGTCGCGATACCAGACTCAGCAACGTAGAATGAGAGGATGATGTAATGGGAAATGATTTCGAAGAAATGAGGAAAGATATTCGTGGCATAATTGCAGGTTCTCTCCCGGGATTCATATAAAGTGACTGATAATCATCATTCGGGAAAACCGGTGTTCTGTCCCCAGATTAGATCCCGCCGGCAGTAGGATTACGAGCCAGAACTCTTACTGTCTGAACCACATGTGGAGTCAGACGTAATTCTGAACTGGAACAGACCCGATGGCATAATCAGCAAAGACTATGAAGAGAGAGAGAGAGACAATAAAGAGAACAGGGGGAGTAATTATGGCTTCCAGGTGAACGGTTTCAAGGCGATAATCATTGTTGCCACTAATTAACATGATTTTCACGCGAATCAGCGTCTGTGGTAACCCCGCGCATCAACTGCTAGGGGGGATACGGGGGACAAATGCAGTAAGTTTGTAGTCCATTCTTCTCTGTCATATCTAAAACTTTAATTTGAATTAAGTTCAGATCACTATACACTTAATGAGATTGGCTTTTAGCCATCTTCCTGTTTTCAGACAGCCATCCATTATCAACCGCCCTGCTGTTTATTTAAAAGCGGAACAGTAAATAATTGTCAAATACTAAAAAATTATATTACGTAATACGCCATAGCCACAGACTTTTAGACCTTATTCTGATCGGTATGAAATCCTCATAAACAGATTGTGAAAGTGGTCTTAAAGAAGCCACTATGACGCTGATATTTCAGAATTTGATATTAGGTAATCCAGATTGTGAGAGCGCTTTAAGATTATCCACCAGAAATTTATCACAAAAGTGTTATGCTTTCCGGGATATATGGTCACTTAGTCTCCATGCTTTCATAGTAGTTCTTGGTTGGTTTCTTCGACCTTGAAAATGGAGGCGACATGTTCCCCCGATACATTGGTTACCTTTCAACAGACTACATAACCACCGCTGTGAGAACCTCAAGTCCATTTTATCAAAAATGGGTTGAAGCACTGACTTTAAAAAACTGGATTCTTCCAACAACAACATACTGTTATCACGTAAAATTAGAAATTTTCAAGCTGTGGGTATAAAGATTTCTCTTTTCTGTGATGTGAAGTTTGTTTGATAGGTACTAATGTTTCAGAAGTATCTGCTGTCCACATCTTCAGGAATATGACTGTTATATGAAGAGATCCTTGTTCTGGGATGTGGCCCCATGTAGGTTCTATGTAGATAACACAGGATCTACACGGCGCCGCATCCCATAAGACGGAATTCTTCATAGTCACCGCCGTGAAAACCTCAAATCTTACATAACTGTTCTAGTCTCAAGTTGTGGGAAATTTGAACCTCATAAACGTTGGTACATTTCCATCAGACTACACGGCGTCATATGCCAGAAACAGGTATTGTTAGTTTCCTGCTTACACATTCGAATCATTAAGCGGCAAGGGGCTTCGATGTGAAATACTCATGGCAATTAGAATGCATTAGCTGTTTCGCCTATGTCCTCCGGGGTGGAGGGGGGGGTCTTCCAAACGCGGAACGTATGTTTGTAATAGGCTTCCTCGGAATTTCGTGTAATAGATGTTGTGTTGTTTGAACTACAAGTTAGATATATTGCTTTCATTTTGCAATGTAAGATCAGTCATTATAATAATTGTATTCCTCTCTATGTACAGTAATTTGTTTTGTAAGCTTGCAAAGGCTTATTACATGGACCATGGACCATTCATTCGATTTCCCCTCCCCCTTACTTTCACGTGACGTAAGCTAGCTGGCTCAAGAGCTAAAGCTTATGATTCATATTCGGAAGATTCCAGGTTAGAATCGGCGTTGGCACCAACTACCCTACTTTCGTGTTTTTTCTCAGTATTTCCAGATGAATTTCGCGATAGGACCTCCAAATTTTTCACGATCTCGTCCATCCAAGTGCTTTCAAAACTATATTTTATTAATCAGGTTAGAATTTTACACGTTTGTTTGAACTACCGGTGACAAAACAAACAAATAATTACACGTAATAACAAAAGAATGGTCAGTTTATATCAAAGGTAACCTGAATTTTTTATTATAGGTATACCACTCGTATTTGTGATTCCGAAACGATTGAATTCCTCGTGATAACTAGAATTTCTTGAAGAGACATCGATTTGGAGGGTTTTTACATGAAGATCGATACTATTCTTGCATATTTAGGACATAGTTGCTTTCTGTTCTAAAACCACTTGTGGTCATTGCTTCTCTAATCAAGGAAACGTGACGAAGGGGTGCATCGGCATTTGAATCTGCATATTACATTAATAATTCAATTTTATTCTCATGAAATAATGATATTGACCATATTGTGGCATGTAGACCCGTCACTAGGCAACGACTGCGAAATTAACAACCATAAACAAAAACCGTTTTCAACTAACATTTTCGCAAACAAGCATGTTTCCACGGCAACGATTGCACTGCAACAAGGAAACGGTGTTTTCTATGCAGTCCGCGCCGAGCTATCATAAACAGAATAAGTCAGCAGTTAGTATCGCTTGTAGAGGCGGGGTCGAATACCTTCACCGTAGCCCTGTGAGTAGTAGGAGGCGACAAAAAGGGAAATCTCGAATCTGAGACAACAAAATATGGTCGAGAGTCCCATGGGACTCGGGGCCGACAATGACTGCGCTGGGCAGCTCCGACAACAGTTGCGAACGACAGACGTGTCCTCTAGTCAGAGAGAGCGCTCCACATCAACAAACTCGAAACTCTCTTACAGAAATAAAAATCTGGTCTTAAGCCCCAGATGGTTGCATTATTCCAAGACAGACTGGCCGACTGACCGTCGGTCCTAACATAAGACTCAGGCTTAATTAGTCAGTGATTGAATTAGCTGGTTGGTGAGTTAGTGAGTTAGATACCCGCTGGAATTCAGTTATTGTGAGCTGTGGTTCTGAGAAGCTGGTAGCTGTGGCTGGGGACTGTTCGGAAACCCGGAGGAAAGGGAACGTCCGACGTTGGAAGCCGCTACAAACAACGGATATTGAAGACGTGACTGTCGATCCTAATGTGTGTGTAATAGTCAACTGAAAAATATAGTCACTCGATGTATCAAAGAGTCCAATAAATCTGGTTATCCATCCAAAACCCCGTCTATAGTCACGTTTCATATAATTACGTGACAATATAAATGAAGTTCGTAACAGTCTTGACGGAGAAACTGAATTAAGTGTAGACGTCATTTTATACAGACCTTCTACGAAGATATATTTCTGAGTGGGGTACAGTTCCTAGCATATGTAAACCACTACATTCCTTACTTGAATAAATTTGATACTTCTTGTTTAAAGGATATGGGGAAATTCTTACGTTGCTGGCTATTAAGCAGAATTACTGTCAGGGCCTGGATCAAGGCATCTACTATTTACAAAGTGGCATGGATGTATGAATTATGATTAATTTCTTTTTCCTTGACACTACAGCCCCAGTGGGCCTAGGCCTACCTCAATGACCTTCTCCGTTCACTTCGGTTTTTCTAGATCTTACACATTCGGTAGGACTCCTTGGGCGGGTAATCAGCTCGTCGCAAGGCCTCTACCTGTACACAAACACAGAAAAACGCACACAAACAAACTAAACATCCATGACCTAAATGGGATTCGAACCCATGATCCCGGTTTCCAAATGAGCGAAGACAGTACATGCCTTAGACCGCTCGGCTACCGTGACCGGCTATGATTAATTTTTAGGGAAACGAAATAAAGTAACAAACTCCAAAAAATATTTATATGCTTAGTGTATGTTTAGTATTGGATCACAGGCAGCATAATATTTACGAATATTACAATTCTTATTTAATCACGCGATATCAAAGGAAAGTTTAAAAATGAGCTTATTAACTTCGTCGTGTCTGTCTGTACTCATGAAACTTCTAAGGAAGCTCTCAACAGATGTTCGTAAAGTTTGTTTCCTTAGGGTTTTAACATGATCACGCGGTAGCGTATTTGGTTGAGACACTATAATACAAGCTGGAAAGTCGCGGGTTTCATACCCGATAAGGTCATTGGATATTTCAATTTACCTAATCCTTCCAGCCGCACTACGGCGCTAGGGTCGACTCAGCCTCTAACAGAAATGAGTACCAGAAATCTTCCGGGGGGTAAAGCGCGACATGCACATAAGGCTGACAACCTCAACGCCATTTGTGAGTCCATTGTCCAGAGAATGTGGGAGCCTCGCCGTCTCACATACATATGGGCCTCCACGGCTTGTTATAGGGAGAGATTTTACATTATTTGCAGCATGTAAATTTATCTTGAAATGGGAAACGAATGAAGGAATATTAAAGTGAAAAAGCAAATGCGCATTTGTGCTCACGTCCAGCGTAACTTATATTTATCGGAGCGAAAACTTTGTACAATAAAGAAACGCATGGACATATATTTCATTGCCTATTCACGTGCTCCGCAAGTATCAATGCTTTCGGGATTATTAAATAAAAGAATTTTTATAACGTGCCATCTCAAAACTCGAGAACGTTTCGACTACTTTCCCATCTTTAATTACTTGCGCCTGTTATTCACCAATTTTAAAATGGAATAAAGAATTTCCTTGAACGAATAGAAAGTATAGCGAAAAAAAAGAAACAGGGACAAAGCGCCAGATTTGCCATCATACGCATATATTTCCTAAACTTTCTAAATCCTGTATTGTGACAGAATAATCCATTGCTAGAAAACTGCTCACTACAAGCGCGTTTCGTAGCAACGAATACGCTTGCAGAAATCAAAGCTTTACCACAAGTTTGACAGACTTTAAACAACAACGGAAGAAGCAGCTTATAACAGAAGAATATTTCGAGGTTATGGTCTCTCATTTGTTGCCCCGCTTCGTGAATTCATTGATACATTCTCAAGAGAGTTGAGTGTTCAGCTGTGGAGTGCTAACCTGCGGAAAACGGAAGCTGATAAAGTGACCGATACGTAAATCAGAACCAAGTCAGTCAGACACTCGTAGTCCAGTAAGGAACAGAGCGAGTCTTAGACACCTTAATCTTAGAGAGTCATTGAATTGAGCTGTTGTAATTGATTGCAATTGTAACAGAAGTGCCAACAAATACAGGCATTCAATCCAGAACCTTTATTATCAGTCTCAAAACCTCGTACACGTGACAATATGAATCACTATAACCTACTTCTAAGCCCGAAGGTAGTTCAGCCCGTGCAACGATAGGCTACATGCTGAAATGACGGGGTTCTATTCCCGTCAAGGAAAAGATTTAACCCCTCTGGGGCCTATCCAGCCTCCTGTACAACAGGAAACTGAGGCTCTTCTGCAGGGCGTACAGCGAGGGGCGTGATGCTGACCATGTATTTCCATCTAGTGCAGAGGTCAAGAATAACGGAGTTATGCTTCCAGTCTCTCATTCTTCTCCATGGCATAGTGCTTAAGTAATTAAGTACAGGGACAGTTTTGCATTTATAACCTTTCGCTTTTCCAAATTAAATTATGTGAATCTTACCACACAAATGCAGTAAAGTTTATACTTCATTTTAATTAAACGAGTTTAACTTTATTCCTTCTTGTCTATCACACTGGTTAAATATTACAGAACGATTTGACAACACCTTCCAGTGTGACTCAAATGTTCATTCATATGAATGCCTTTACATATTTCGGTCAGAAAACAACCATCTTCAGAAGGCATAACATGTTGAGGAATCAACTATTACATTGTTCATGTTATATCAATTGAATCAAAGTATATAAAAAGGGAAAAACAACATTTCCAGGGCCTCTAGGGATGACAATATCACTCCAATCTCCCGTTGATAGAAGAGACACGAACACACGAACCTTAGCTGTTTAAGATTTTAAATATTAAGAATCTAATAATTTTTAACTCAACCACATTTTATTTTAATTACAATCTTTATATAAAAATTTGATTCAATCAATGTACTAGTAATTTCCTCAACATGTTGTTATTTACCTTCTGAAGATGATCTTTAATTGACCGAAACATATAAAGGCACTATACAAATATATATTTGACTCACATTGGCCAGTGTTGTCAAATCATTTTATAATAATTAATTAAACGAAATTGATGCCTCTAGAATAGGGCCATAACTTGAATATGTAAATCCAATGAGGACATCCTTTAGACATTAATGACGGCACAATGAACTTCCGGCATTAAATTGCTTGAGAAGAAATATATTTCGCCATGCACCTTATTGTGAGGACGAGCTCTACAAAACAGAACTGAACTCTTGGGAAAGCTGGGGGACATGGACCTCTGCCTAACAATGGCACGAGATGAACATGTTACTTCAGGAGTCTCATGCGAACTCTAACATCCGGACCAATATCTCATGTCACTGGCACAATTGCAACTCTTGTAATCAGATTATCACCAGCGGGGGGACAGTGATGAAACGCGAGGAATGTATGGGACCCTCCTGATATGATCTCATGTCCTCCCGTGTTGCTTACCCAGTTTAACGTATGAGGACGTTAACTTGAACATGATCGCTACTTCGTACGGCCGAAGAAAAACTCATACTGTGCGTAGAACATAAAGGAATGAGTTGCACAGAACATTACGAGGTCTGAAATAAAATCATATCATTTGATTTTAACTTCACAGTCCACTGATAGTAGAGAAGGCCCAAAATGACCCAGGAATTAGAGAAACAAAAGGACGGTTAATTAGTGTACACGTGTGATCAAGTTTTAAGGCAAGACGGCGAGAATAAGCCAAGCGCTGAATTTATTATTAACACAGGACATGAAGAATATATAATTTATAAATGTCAACCAAAAGAAACAAAACTATGGCTTTGAAATGTAAGTTTCCATTTAGAACCAAAATAATTTTTGTTACTAATATATCATGGAAGATATTCCCTTTCAATTATTTTGGAAGTGACGGAATCTTCCTGGGGGTAAAGGGCGGCCGGAGCATAAGGCCGAGAACTTCACAGCTATCTGTGAGTAGATTATCTAGAAAATGTGGAAGTCTCGACTTCTCACAATCCTATTTGCCCCCATGGCTTGTTACAGCTATAGGTTTACATTTTTCACTTTAGTAGCAGTAGTAGTAGTAGTAGTAGTAGTAGTAGTAGTAGTAGTCTGTTATGCAACAATTATAGACGGATCAATTGACAGACTGTAAATGGAATCTCAATGCAACAGGATACTTAAATATAATAATAATAAAAATAATAATAATATTTTTAGTAGTAGCAGCAGAAGCAGTAGTAGTAATAACAGGGTTCATGCATCCATGTATACACGTACATATAAATATATGCGTGTGAATTAGTATCAAGATTTTATATGACACTGATCTACAAGTAGATCGAATCTGAGACAGTAAAATATGGTCGCGAGTCCCACGGGACCCGGACTCGACAATGAATGCGCTGGCGAGACCCAGCAGCAATTATAAACGACAGACCCGTCCTCTCGTTAGAGAGAGAGTGGTCAAAATTTCAAGATATGTGTTTTATTTTAAGACAGACTGGCCAATTGTCCGTCGGTCGTAACATAAGACTCGAGTTCAAGTTGAGTGTCACTTCACTATGGCAGTCTGTGACGAAAGGACATGAGCGCGTGAAGCTGAGGAATCTGCACTATTAGAAGCCGTTGCCAGGGAATAGCTGATGAAGACAAAGCAGGCTGGAAAATCTTAGCGGGTGCATGGGTGATCTGTGAATTGTGGAGATTAGTGGTGGCGCTCTAACTACTGGAAATTCCGAGTGGTGTGTGTAAGTGTTCAGTATATCCATTCACCAACCGAAATCCCGTCTATAGTCACACACAGAAATACGTGACAATATTTATATCTCAGCAAAATAAAACACATACACACAAAGAGAACGGGTTTTGACCAGGACAAAAGTTAATCTTGTTCCAGATGTTTCCACTTTCAATAGACTGAATTGAAGCACCTAAAATAATAAACAACTCTGTTTTATTGGGCAACATTTCCTTTACAAATACGGTAACCAAATACAAGATCTCACATCGTGCATCAATTTTTTAAACTTGTTTGACATGTTTGTTTTGATAAAACACAATACTAGCATGTTTAAATAAAAGAAAAGATCGTGTACAAGTCCGTCTACGTACTGTACCATGTTCGTATATCCGAGAAAGCTTGCTTGACAGGTCGCACGCATTATCCGTGGGAGGATTCATCAGATATGACAGTACATGATAACGCAATGTAAAGTGCGGCTTACGGCTGAAAGGTCAGCCACGGCCATGACAACACTGTTCCAGTACGACATAGCATTCAATTTGTTAAATTGTAGTTTTTAACGATTGTTTGCTGTACACGGTAAAAATATTAATCTGTATGAACATGAACAAGAATATTTAAGGAAATTATTTCTGATAAAAATATATATTGTCATGTGTAGGGGGTAGGCGTGACGAAATGACGGGTTCTAGTTCGGATGATTTGATTAATTAACAGCTTGTTTACTCAATCTCTTAGCCACATTTAAATACATGCAATACAGCGCTATCGCTGATTTACACACCTTAGAGTTCACCGTTGCACACGCATTAAGATTCTGTCTTCCACTAGTCGTTTCCTAGCAGCGGATCTCCACACAGAAAATGTCACTTCAAATCACTCCAAGTATTACACATAATTAAAGTCTTCCAATCACACGCCAAGTCTTCAGACGACGAAATTCCCATGACTGTTATTTAAACATTCTCAAATACTCTCAAAACTTCCAAATGCTCCCAAATACTCCTTGGTTCAAGTCAAAGACAAAGTCACATTCCGACTGAGAGTCAGTCAGTCTTGGTGTCGAGCCAAATCTGGGGATTATGACCAGATATTTATTACTGTTTGACAGTTACGGTTTTGTTTTTGTGGGGCGCCCTCTCTAACGAGAGGACAGGTCTTTCTTTTTTCAGAGTCATTGTCTACAGTAGCAGGTCATTTGTAATAATATAAAGGATATTTACATTTTATATGTTAAATATGTTAATAAATGTATATAAAATATATACAGGGCTTCTCTCACTACAGGCTCAGTACAGCAGATTATGCTCTACTTCTAGTAGCTTCCGCTACAACGGCAGTCTACTCCGTTCTAGTCACTTGAACGGTCGTATGCTTGAAAGCCGTCAAGTTTAAGCCTCTTATGCTTTCTATGTCTGGCTTCGTCTTTCCCAATATTGCGAACATTTTCATTATCATGATTTCGTATGACTTCTGCTTGTTGCCTGCATAATTTTGTTACATAATCATATGCGTAAGGAATTTTGAAAACCATGCGTAAATCGTGAACCGGCATGTACTTTGGGAAATTGCCAATGGTGTGGAGAACCTTTCTTTGTAGGTGCTGCAATTTCATTAGATGGGTATTTGCCGCGAATTGCCAGGCGGGACTAGCATAAGTCATTACATATCTAATGAGAGCTTTGTGGAGGGTCAGCTTAATGTTAGCGCTCAATCGCTCGCTTTTAAATAGGGATTACAATCTTATAAATGTTTACTGCTTGGTTATTCCTGGAATCTCATTATAAAGCATTCGCACTGACCATGCAGAAAATAGTCCCTCTATTTTTGGAACGCGTTTACCGAGCGAATGCATAACAACGGTCACGGCACGGAATCCATAGATAGCCAGTTACATGATAGCTACCACTGTTGCGGTGTGATGTCATTGCGCCTGCCCTTAAGTCTGTTTACTGAACTATTGCCTAGAAGCGGGTTGCATAAACTCCACTGCTGCCAGCGCGTATCGCGCCGCGAGGTGTGTAATGGTCTGTTACATAGCAACGCTGTGTCCATTCACGTTATGGCATATTATTATGGCATAGAAGTTAAAAGACCAGGAGAGTGGAGCCAGAACAGCATCGAGATCGAATCTACGGCCCACATAACCTCCTATCCAATAGGTACAACGGGCTTCTGCCCGTGGATAAAGCGGCAGGGACATGAAGCTGACGACTCATATCTATTCAATGCTGAGGTCAACAGTGATGGAGGTGCACTTCCACTCCCCCATATATCTTAATGGCGTTGTGCTTAACTAATTGGGCAGAGGGACAGTGATACATTTTTCTACAAAATATAGCGAGTCTTCTTGCTTAAGAATTTATAAAATGAAAGAAAGGAACAGGGTAATTAAAAAAAATATGTGGACAATTTTCATGAACTTAAACGGGGTTTATTTAGCAAAACAATTGTCTGAATATTTAGACAGTATTCAGCACAGGAAGACACGATTTAGGGAGCTATGAAAAGAGAAACGGAAGTATTTTGCATCGTCCGGGACAGAGTTGTCCTCCTTACAAATATCACAATTGATAAGCTTAACAAGCGACTCTTTAAAACAAGGATTAAAACCCAAATTAAGAACGACGTTTCGCCACTGTAACACGATATTGGGAACAACAATGCGAATTACATTAAAAAGTTCTGGTATAATATCTGCGCATTACTTGCTTCAACATGTGCCTGCTACCGTAAATACTGGTAAGCTCATGTGATAAATTTTTGTGTGTTCTGTGTTACGTCCGAGGTAGGAAACACTCCATAAAAACATTGTGTTTCTTGACGTTAATCATCATCCGTTTTTTAAAACACTATCCTTCTTTTATTAAAAATATAACGTTTTCAGGAGATAGGAACTAGCTCTATCGATTGGGTCAAAGTGAGTAGGTTTTAAACTGAAGACTGAGATAGAATCCAGTATCCGAAACTTTGTGTCTTTTAAATAAAAACAAGACGATGGATAATGCCCAGACACACAATTTTTATATTAGTGTACCGTCGTAACATACTTTTAGATCTAAAATAATCCGTACTTCTCAGTAGCCTTAACTGAAACATGAAGAAACTGACGATAGTAGATGTACATAATAATTACATTGTTAACTGGGCGAACAGCAGACCTAACAAAATAATGAAAATACTTGAAAGCTACATTTAAATATGTCATATAGCTAGAAATATGAAGAAATAAAACTTTTATAATACACGATCGTAACTCATGCAAAGGAATATTATATGAAATACACGCGTGTGTTTAAAATGAAGAATTATAGCACAAAGAATCTATCCTTAGCAGAGTTCTACCTTCTGGCATATAAAGCGGTTTAGTATGAGCTCTGCTTACCTCATGATTTCGCCGTGGTTTCTTCCTTTCCTTATTCTTAGATCGTTAAGATGGATGAGAAGTATGTCTCCGAAACGTCCGTTGACTTTAAACGGAATACGCATTGTTATATCCCAGAAAGTATAACTCTCCATGATCACTGGTGTCAGAAAATCAAATACTGGATGGTATCCTTAGTGTCTGCCGATCTGAATGTCGAATTCATAGTTAAAAGACAATGCTCATTCCGTGGGACCTGCGAAGGTCTATTTCGATCGAAGTTTTGCGCAATTCTTCTTGATCCGATAGAAAATATTGACACGCAAATTCCTTATTTCACTGTATGCTTCACTTCAGCCCTTCTAGTTGCTTCACTCTCTCTCTAATTTCAGCCCAGCTTAATTGCCAAAGCAAGAGGTGCACAAGACACTAACGTGGATAGAATTGCAAAGTTCTATTAATCTTTCGAGCTACAAGGACATTCAAATTGCTTGTCATCCCTTTCATGCTGGTTTCTTGCCTGGCTTACACTTGAACCCTGGAGACGGTGATAACTCAGGCCTTAGGACTGAGGGTGTTGCAATACCCTGGCCGGTCAGGGATATCGCATATCTCAGGGTCAGCGACAGATGAGCATTGTCACGTGTTAGGTAAGTGTGTCTATAGACACGGTTTTGATTATTGGATTTATTGACCATTTACAGGCCATTTACTAGAAACAACTACAACAGTATAGCTATTTCCATAATTTACAGTTTATTGTTAAACACACTAATGTCCTCAGTCTATTACAGTCTTCATTATCCTTCTCCTGGCAACGGTTTTCAACACGAATTCTATGACAGTCTCACTGAATTATACACTCCAAATATCACACGTAAAGTTTTATCTTCACAGCCCTTCCGCCAACTCAACTGAACTGAACATTCCTCTTCGTACTTCTTATAACGCTTCGGCACGGACTGCACAGAAAGCACCGTTCTTTTGTTGTTGCATGTGTGTTCGTTGTCACAGGAACCTGTTTACGGAGCAGTTATCTAGTAATGGCTGGGATATTAGTGACATGTTAGCCGGCTGATACGAAGCAACGTATGTTCCTTCTCTCGATCGTTGCATAGCAACGGTACTACACGCTACAATATGTAGGAACGGAAGAACGATGTTTACCACAATGAAACGGAAGAAACTAGGAGATAAGCGTACTCCAGTGGATATTGTTAACGATGACTCTTATACGGAGTCACCTGGAATTAAACCCAAGGCTCTGAGGCGCAAAGTCAGCTACTAACCAAGTGGCCATAACGATGTATGATAGGAGAATTCATCACTGTCATTGAGAGGCTTTCTTATGAGAAACGGTAAAGTGTAGGGAACAATGGCTTACGTCATGGTTTCTCAAATTGCGGGTTGGGATCTCAGGTGTCGCCAAGGTCAAAAGAATTATTCAGAATGAAGTATCCACTAAGAGTTCGGCGAATAAACAAGCTTTAATACAGGTGTCTTCTGGAATTTCCAGTCAGCAAAATATTTCGCGGATTTCTTCGTGACCGTAGGCGTACAGGAAATAATTGACTGCAGCTGTTGAGAGGCTGCAAAGTTATCTGGGTTTCTGATGTCACCTTACAGATTGATAGGGATCTACAACAATGTACGGACTGCACATATCGCTAGCCGAAAAAAGGGGGGACAGTAAACCTACACGTGTATGTTTTACTTTAAGACATCACGGTGACAGAAATCATAAGAAATCCCCTGGATTACGTCATTCTAATTACTAATAATAAAGTGAAGTCCCTGAATTTAATTAATTAAGCACGACGCAATGAAGATATTTGGAGACATCTATCTATCTGTCTGTCTGTCTATTTATCTATCTATGGCTCTACAGCCCCTGTGAACCTTGGCTGCTTTTTCAGTTTCTTAATCCTATACACAGCCGGTACGACCCCTTGGACGGGGCGTCAGCCTGTGGTAAGGTTGCTAGCTACACACAGAATAACACGAACAGAGAATAAACACATACAGACATCCATGCCTCGAATGGGTTTCGAACCTACGATCCCAGCATTCGAGCGGGAGAAAATGTTCATGCGTTAGACCGTTCGACCACTGTGATCGGAAAGTTGGGATATATCTCCATCATTATTGGGCTCAGCAGTAAATGAAGGACAGTTACCGTTTCACGCCCCGACCGCTTTATCCTAGCGGAAACTACCTCAGTTAACCATCTCATAAAAGGACTGGGTTGGCCCCATAGCTGGTCTAGACGCTGTGGAGGAGAGAAAATTCTTGCGCCTGATTCGCATTACGTATTAATAATTCAAATTACTATTCAATTGATATATTTTTATCTGAATTATGGATCTAATATCCATGTGGAACGACGGTAGGTCTGTCGGTATAGTAACTACACTACATGTTGAATGACGAAGGAATTCGGGTTCTATTCCTGACAGAATTAAGGGACTTTCTCCATGACGTGCAGACCGGACTGGCGTTCACGCAGCCTCCTCTCCGATTCGTATCGGGGGCTCTTTCCCAAGGGGTAAAGCGGCAGGGACGTGAAACTGAACAGTCACCTCCATCTGGTGCCGATGTTAGAAATAGTGGAGCTAGAACTTCACTCCGCCATACGTGTTTACAGCCTGGTGCTTAATTATTTATGGAGAGAGAGAAGGTAACGAGACAGACTTGAATAAGTCACGTTCTGCTGACAGGTTTCCGAGGAGCATGTCACAAGAATGCAGATGAAGATATGGTAATGTGATTGTAATATGCTGTCGGTAATGAAGTTGGGCGTCACCCACATGTAACTGGATGCAAAGATAAGAAACATTTATTGGTGTGCCGAAGAGGCCTTCAGCAAATAGGCGGACGTCTTGTGGATTGCAGTTCTATCGTCTATCTTTAGTGAGAGTACATGCTCTCAGCATGGAGCGTGGCTTCATAAGTAGGAAGAAGCCCAGGGTACTAACGTAAAAGACAACAAGAAGTTAGCGGAATAATTAATCTCCTACTTTCCTTCCAGTACATAATGAGTATTTGGTGCAACACGGACAGCATAGAAAACACCGCGTCCAACATTTTTTAATGCAATGTGACATGATGCCTGAAAGTCGGAATAGTAGATCCAGAAAATACGACCTCTGTGAGACTACGGCGTGGTAACACGTTCCCGTAGCAACAAATGCACACAGAAAATTTGTTATAGGGACACAGAGGCACACAGGCACACAGGCAGCAAGGTGATCTCATAAAACTTCTTGCGTCATTTTCAATACAAGGAAAATATACTAGAAACAAAGTTGTTTGTAAGGTTCTCACTCCTGTGCTATGAATAATACAACATTCTGGGTTGTACCGCCTTGAATTTCGGACTGATCCGAGTGTTTCGGAGGAATACGTCGCTTACATTTTCAGGGTCGCACAGTAAGCCGAGCAAGAAAAAAGCAAAAGTAGGCTGCAAGCTGACCCATAAGAATACCGTGTTCATAAAAAATATTGTTTTTATAGTACCACGTCAAGAAGACGTAGGTGAGAGTGTAGGTAAATTTCCACGTATTTTTAACACGGACACTAAATGAAAGCGGCCAGCTTTACGCCATGACCGCTATACTCTCTGGCGAAAGACCCACGATGCCCACTGAATGAGAGGCTGGCTGAACCCCAGAGTCCGTCTCATCACTGAAGAAAAGAGAAATTTCTTTTCCTCGCCGGCAATCGAACGCCGGTTCCTGTGTCGTACAGAGCGTAGCCAGTCTGTCTGAACTGTGCAGGTTCCTCACAGGGCTCAAAATTTAAGAGGGTTCGCTTTCCAGAGGGAAGATGTACAATGTAAAGTTTCACAGTAATGCTCCCAATTGTAGGAAATGTCTTATTTAATCTGTGTATGATAAAGTCAGCCAACCGCACACAACTTGTCTGTACTGGACGATTAAACTGTCACTTGACATCGTTAAACATTTGTCAAGGTTTATCTTGATATGTCTGATATGAAATTGTCAGGATTTAGGGGTGTCACTACAGACGGTGTATGGACTGTAAATTGAATTTATTGACACAACTCGGAACTACAAATAATCACAGCGCCATTGCTGATTTCCGCACTTCACAAATCAATAGGATAGTCTTCTCAATTTTTTCTAGTCGTATCCTGACAACGGATTTATAACAGTTTCAAGTTTTTTTACACAGTCGTACTGTTGCAGCTCCTTTTCTCTCAAGTAAACTACCAACCGTCAACAACTCTCTCGATTCCTGTCACTTCACTGTCACTTCACTGTCGCTTCAATGCCACTTCAAGAGATTCTCTCAATTATTATCAGAGCAAACATAGGTATTAAAAGCCAGTATGGTATAAATAAAAAGCTAAATTGCAGGAAGTGAGTGTACTGCCACGTGAATGAGTGTGACTATAGACGGAGTTTTCGGATTGGATAATGGATTTACTGACCACTTATACACACGGCTCGAAACTACAAGCGCTTACAGCGTCACCGCTGACCTCCATAATTCACAGATCACTAAAGTACACGCTAAGTTTTCCAGCCTGCTGCGTCTTCACCAGCCGTTCCCTGGTAACGACTTCTAACCGTGCTCAAGTCATCTCTCAATGGCGGCTTCCTTTCAAGTTTCTTCCAGCTGTCCCCTTACATCACAGAGAACTGAACTGGTTGTCCCAGTTGTCTTCCTTATAACATCATGGCACGGCCGGCGTAGACAACGCCGTTCATTCTCATATGCTAACAGTTGTCGCGGAACGTTTTTTATTGAGCCGTTCCCTAACAGCGGCCTTTTATTCTTCCTTATTAAGAGTCTGCTGCCTAACAACAGATGTCGTTGTCTGTTTTACAGTCGTTTCACAGGAACAAAGGTTGCTTCAGAGCCGTTCTCTAGCAACGGGTGTTTCTCTGGTTCCACAGTCCTCGCTTCGAGAAAATTTGCCACAATATATATTAGTAAATATAAGGACAACTTTCAAAGGCAAGAGGCAAATACAGAAACGTGTACGCAATTAGTAAATACCAGAGGTAAGAAAAGTAAGTAAAGTAAATTATTAATGCATAATAATTGAGTTATAATCTACAGAAGTAGTAACTTAAGAAGAATGATGGAGCGTATGACCGGGGAGTAAAACTCCGTTATCGCAAAGTGTAATTTTTAACTGACGTAATAAAGTTTTTAGCATTCAGCCAATATCCTCCTTTAAATTCTTTATCTTTATCAGCATTTGTGGCTCTAAAGCTCTTTGTTGATCCTTTGTCGCTTTTTCAGCTTCGTAAACCTATAAACAGTGGATAGGAACCCTTGGGAGGGGATCAGTCAGTCGCAAAGCAGCTACATATACACAGGGTAGCACGAACACAGAATAAACTCACATGTCTCGGGAGGGATTCGAATTTATCTTACTCCCAAATATTCTCTTCTGAAATACATTAAGCAGATGCTCTTCCATCAGAGCGACAGACTAAGAATAAAAATCAAAATGGAAAAGAGGTACTGTGTTTTCACTTTACTTGCTGATTTGAAAAGTCTGAAAAATGATTTCCTCAGCAACAACTATTTTGCCATATCTACCAGTTACTAGCACTGGGTCTCAAACGAAGGCTACCTGAAAGTTCTGTCACTGGCTTCTTGGTCATCCGGTGTAAGAAGTTCAACCCATTTATGGCCAGCCGACTGCTTCGTGATAGGCCTAGGAGTCATCGAGGTCGAGTACTTCTTTCATCAACTGGTCAAACAGCAACAGCCCAAAATGTAAATCACGACAACCAACCAGTAAACATATACAGACAGCGGCGTGTGCGCCCAACATCCTTAATTTACTTTCTATAATAATCACCTACTGTCCCTACTGACTCAAATCCTGCCCCGGAAACCGGTATGTGCTTCACTTTTCCATCCATCCATCCGTCCGTCTGTCCGTCCGTCCGTCCGTCCATTCATCCATCTTTGGCTCTACAGTCCTTGTGGGCCTTAGCCGATCTTTCGGGTTCTTAACGCTATACACAGTCTGCAGGACTCCTTGGATGGGGAATCAGCCTATCACAAGACAGCAACCCTCACACAGGACACTATAAGCACAGAATAGACACCATCAGACATCCATGCCTCGAGTGGGATTCGAACTCAAGATCCCAGTGTTGGGAAGGGAAGACTGTCCATGCCTTAGACCGTGGGGCCGCTGGCATCAGCTTGTGTTTCACTTTATAGAAAGGCATTTCCTTCTTGGTTGTGCATTTCACGGGGTTTCCGTCCAACCATGATTGGAATTTCATGGAAAGTCATTTTTAGCCTATATATTTTGCTCTGAAAAAATAAAAGGAAGCTTATGGAATCATTGGCTGTCTGTGTATCCCACTTAATTCTTATTAAGAGGCTTAGGAACTTACTTTTCTGTGTGTGTGTGTGTGTGTCTAAATTTTGGTTTCCTATGCCGTCTGTGTTATATGAACGGATAGCAGTTTCTCGCAGAACATATTTTTACTGTTTACATCCTTACGTAGAGTACGTATTAAAATTGCTGTGAAGATGGAAAGGTCGATATCGTGACGTTTGAAAATTTGCACAATTCGAGCACTCCTGAATAACAAAAAAAAGAAAACTGTAGATTCTAAAGATTCGTAATAATGAAAACAGGCATAGTTACTGAGTTTTTGATTTGAACCGGACGATAGACAAGTCCAAAAACCAACTTTGAATATGACCATCTGGTAGATTAAGTAGTGTACGAGAGGGTAACACTAATACTGTAGTACGTAGAGATCCGTTGCTAGGCCGCGACAGCGAAACAAACAACGAAACAACGCCCGCTGCTAGGCAGGGTATTCTTAACTGCCAACAATTGAACTACAGCAACGAGAAACGGTGTTTTCTGAGCGGTCTGTGTCAAGGGATTATACAAGGGACAAGTTTAGAATTTAGTTCAGTTGCGGGATATTTGCCAGACGGCAAGGAGGTGAGCATGGAGAGTGAAAAATCTCCATCGCTGTGATCCGTTACCAAGCAACGACTATTGGAGACTAACAGACTAAGAACGCTAGTGTGTGCGTAATACTGAAGTGTAAATTGTAGTCACGAGTTGAGTGTATAAATGGTGACTAAATCGAGTCATCAATGCAAATCTCTTCTATAGTCACTCATACATGTGACAATACGGATCTGAAAACGATGGTTTTGTGAGAAGAACCATCAGGTCTAATGTCAGACTTTTGTGTTTTTGGTGTTGAAACTTGGGGTTCTACCACTGTAGTGCTACCCAGAACCTGCTACGTCTATAGTTTTTGTGAACTAAACTTCTACAAATTCTGCTATTATAAGCAGGAGTTAAAATTGATAGGTGAACAACAGGAAAATATCTACTGATAGTGCAAGACTTCAGACTTATCGGATATATTAATACGTTGCATTAAAACAAACTCCGTGGCCTGTAGTCCGCAAGCGAACTATACCGACCCAGCGACCGCCGTTAGTGCCAACTTCTGCAGCTAGAGGGTGTTTAGTGGTCCGCGCAACGGATCTCCACGGCCGTTAATGTCAGTTTTCTAGACAGGAGCCACTATTTCCTTGAAATAGCTTCTCAATTATCCTCACGGAGCTGAGTGGACCTCGTTCTAGACACACTACTTCTAAGAATATTTGATAGCGCCGGAAATCGAACCAGGGACCTCTGGATCTGTAGCCAGGAACTCTGACAACTAGACCAAAGAGGGGGTCTTTCGTTGCATTAAGTTGAGAGATATGTACTTCCGTAAAAGTTACGAGCTAGTCTCATATTTCCAGCAGAACGAAGTGTAGAAACTTGGATCCGCCACTGATAATTATTAATAACTGTGGTGAACGGAGATGACGTTCTCCAGCCAACATATTACCGGTCCGTTAAGTGGGTGACAATTCGTTTCAGCCGACAGTAAACTATGCCCTGCTGGCGACTTTTTAGTTGGAATTTTCTTGCTGGTAATATATATTATAGCCTGAGAGGATATACCGCTTGGAAGCCACCTGCTGGTTTCTGTGCCACTGGCAGTCGGTGGCAACTGCCTTCGGGTGAATGGAAGCTTGGCCTTGCATAGAAAGTAGATCGACTTGAATAATACAAAGAAGGCCAATCCGGAAACGGTTCATCCTTTTAATTTACCATGAATCCTCAATATAAATACCAAAATGTATAATCACATTTGATTATATGAATCTTAGCTCTTTATACTCTGACAGTTCTATGGGGTGATTATAGACGGGGTTTTGTTCGGTAACTGGATTTATGGACACTTACAGATTGTAAGCAGCTGACCACAGTGGCCTCGCGGTCTAAGTAATGAACTGTCTTCGCCCGCTTCGAACACTGGAATCTTGGGTTCGAATCCCATTTGAGGCATTGATGATTGCTTATGTTTATTCTGTGTTTGTGTTGTTCTGTATCCCCCGTCAAAGGAGTCCTACCGACTGTCTAAAGATTAACAAACTGAAATGAAACGAAACTTTTCATGGGTGACCTATGTTCCAGAGGGAGCAACAGAAATATGAATGAATAAATGACAGATCGTAATTACAAGTAACTTATAACGGTATTGCTATTTCACACAGACACTGCAATTCACTACAGCTCGCACTAAGTCTTTCAGTCTGCCGCATCTTCATCGGTTGTCACCTGATAACGGCTTCCAACATCTTAGCTTTCACAGCTTTCGTGTTCACGTCTTTACTGGCCTGCGACTCTCTCACAACTAATTAAATCCAGATTTGTCTTTCTTATAACACCTCGGCACGGACAGCACAGAAAACGCCTCTCCCACCAGTTTTATTGCTGCGTCACGCAGTTGTAGCACGGGCCGCGTTGAGAACACGGCTTCCCAGTTAGTCCATTTTGTTCGGGGCTTGTTTTATTTAATCCCTTCGGCTTTGCACATGGAAGAACTATGTTCTTCCGAACAGCCGGTTGACTTGTTACATGTTAACTCCCAGAAGATTGTACTCTTTATGGCGGAATTGCCCTCTGTTGTTCCGAATAGGTGCATTAAAACTCTTGACCTTGTTTCAAGGGACAGGTGACACTAACAATTTTGTTTTATCATTCGCTTTCAGTTGGGGTAGTATGCTTCCTGAGTGTATTTTCGTAAAAGAAAGCAAAAGTAAACTTGTTCTTGTGCTTAGCTAATTAAGCAATACTCCATTAAACGTATGGGAGTATATGCAGTGATGTCAGATTGCGAAGTAGCTACAGATATACAGGGTGTCCCAGGAGGAATGGGCCAAACTTCGGGAGGGTGTTCCTTATGTTAAAGTATGCCGATATAAACCAAAACACCTATGTCCAAAGTTGAACGGTTACGGAGATAATGGCCCGAGAAAAGTGTGGTCTTCTAGCGGGTCTACGGACTATACCTATCAGCTGAGAGGCCTTATCTCTGTTTGTCCTCGAGTGCCGTGATTCACCCTAGCCGTGCTTATGTAGTTGGCTTTATCAGAATGCACAGTCAGCACGTTACGTCAGCGCTTGCCATTCATGTGTCGTGTATAGTGCTTGGAAACCTTAAGGACAATTATGACATGGCGAGCGAGTATTTTGTACTTCAATTTTATGGCTTCATGTCGCTCACAAGTTAGTTTTATGTTACGTACATTATTAACATTACAGAATCCACATATTCCTGCCTGTTTTAATATGTATTTTGTAATCAACAAGTGTGCAACGCCGGTCAAAGTTTGACACTTCTCTGGCCATTATCTCCGTAACCGTTCAACTTTGGACATAGGTGTTTTGGGTTATATCGGCATACTTTAACATAAGGAACACCCTCCCGAAGTTTGGTCCATTCCTCCTGGGACACCCTGTATATATGGAACTAAAGTATGTCGGCTTGAAGGTCCACATAAAGATTAAAATGACTTTAGAAAATACGAATCGACCCAAATTTGTCTCCTTTCAACGCAATCTAAATATAAGTTCTTTTGATATTAGAGTATATATAATTTATTGTTCTTGTGTATATATATCAGATTTCACATATACTTTTCGCTCCCCCCTTATTAATCAACATCTATAAGTTTAATGCATAAATAACTTATATGAAATTTCGCAATACGAGGTCAATGTTGCATGTATTTGGGTGGTCTGGTTGTCAGCTGACACACACGCGACTGCCTGCGTCCTAAATATCGTAATAATTTCTTGAGTTTAATTTGAAGTTGAAAGCAAGACGAGTTAAAGTTAAAAATCTGGAAACAATTGGTACAGAAGAAGAGAAGTCTGGATTTCTTTATAACTGTTACGTTTTTGCGAAGTAACTTCGTGGATTTTTAAGAAGGCCATTTCTTTGCTAAATATTGCAAGACATTTATACTGCAGAAACCATGATGCTGAAAATTCAGTGCTTCATAAATCTATGAAGACCTAAGAGTACACGTAAATAATGTCAGAACAGGGACTAAACGTGGCAATCTTGCTTCCTAGTCTCTGGAGGGTCCATGTTCGAATATCGGCACGAAGACGGTCGTTACCAGTTCTTGTTCTTCGTGGCTCATCTCTCTCCATTCAGGGAAATACTAAGACAGTAACTGAATATAACTGGAACAGTTTCCTTCCCGATTTCTAATTCATAATAACCCTTCTATCCGAAATGATATGACACACGAAATTGAAAAAAAAACTAATTTAACTCTCTCAAGTGGGCTGATTCCTTATTGAGTAGGTGCCAGTCGCTCAGCTACTCAAGAATTCCCTTATATTACACGGAACCGAAGGTTTATAATCGTGTACACAGGAGCCCTCCACTGGTCATTATCCTGAGCCAGATGGATCCAATTCGTACCACTCCATCGTGTCTCTCTAACATCTTCCCATCTGCGTTTAGGTCTCCCTAGTGGTCTCATTACTTCTTATTTTCCCAGTATATATGACAAGTTCTGGGAAAAACTTCTCTCTTACTTTCTTCTGACAAGACGTGAATGGCAATTTAAAAGAAAGAATCATATGGAAGAAAGAGAGGTAATATTATAAGCCTCTTAACACAAATTAAACTGGAGAAACCCAGACAGCAAGGTGATCCCATAAACTTAAAAAATTAAAGGGGGTTACACAAACAGACCAACAAAGATAGATGAATACACAAAAGTTAGCAAGATGATTTGATAAACTTCATTAAATTTTTTATTTATAAATTAATAAATAAAAACAACGGAGAAACTGAGGCTGCTGTTCTGATTGCCACCTGAGCATCTCGTATTTCTGACAAACTTGCTTCTATTTTGGGTTATATGGAAACTACATTAACAATTACAGCTTTGAACTCGTATGACAGAAGACATTACGACGTAATTTTGGAATGGTGAACTAAGATCAGAAAAAACATACTGAATCCACAGTGTAGTTCGTATCTGATTCTTTGTAAAAGAATATATTTCCACGTGTTTCAGTAACTAAGACGCGAGTTTGGATTGGTGAATCGGTTTATTGCATCTTCACTAGTCGTAACTACAATTAGCTTTTACACTCTCAAGATTACTGTAACTATAGCGCATGTAACGTCACATACTAAGTCTTCTTCTGGTCACACTGCTGTTCCTTTGGAACTTCGGAACTGAACTGAAGTCAATTCCTACTCCCGTAATCTCTCATATCTTTTCGGCACGGACCACGCACAGAAAACATACTTTTATTGTTGCAAAGCACGGACCAGACAGAAAACAAGTCAATTGATAACCATCTCGCCAGTCGATTGACGCGCTGACTGTTGCCTAGGAATGAGCTCTCAATATTCGTCCTTTTGCTGCGTGACCTTAAGCGAGAAGTTGTTTATCGCGTCGTTGCTCGGCTATACACGTTACAATACATTAATTTTCACTGAAAACAGTATAGTTAGTGTCTCGTAACTTTAGCCGCGCGGAAAGGTAAACGCTGTTGTGGAGCACGCGGAGTTGTACGCTTGCTGTTGTGACGTTCAGAGCTATTCCCCGAGCCGAAAACATGCCTACGGAGACCAGGAGTAGATACACAACGTACTATACACCTGACCACACTCCAAAACGCTACATTCCAAACTGGTAGTACCCACGCTGACGTATGCTGATAAGACTGCTCCCCCGCTCCGCGAGAGATGGTATGACCCCTCACACGGCTAGAGTTCCGAGGAAGTAACAGTAGCTATGGCTGCAAATTTGAAATCAAAATATTGAGGCAGAGATTCTGGGTCTGATTCATGTGTTCTTTCCCAGTTTACTTTTTCATTCAGTTAAATAACATAAGCCCATTTTCCTAACTTGAGTGCTATCTTTTCACATTCCACATACTCCATACGTGTAGCTGACAAGGAAACAATCATACAACAGACAATGAAACAGCATTTCTTCCTTTTACAAATAAGTACATTAAAACGGGCCTTCTTCAGTACGATCCTGGTGAATGAATTTACTTTGTCTTACTTACTGTATCATACATGAAAGGCTTTTTCAAATTAGAGTTTTGTTTAAAATATACAATGTTTAGGAAGGTGGATCCGTTTCAATTATCAGGTATAATTGTGGAGGAGAGGAGATCCTATTCATGTGGGGGACGTCAGACAGACATAGCCTCTCTAAGTTAATACGGATTTAGTTTCCCAAAATTTGTGCATTTAAGAATATCCCGGATGACGGTAATGTCATCACAATATTTATATAACGAATAGATAATGACACAATCCTTGCACAATCATTCAATATTCTTATTTTATTGCTAGTAGGGTGGGACTAAGTCCCTTGTACTGCTGCCACTTCTGGCCTATTGTACCAGCCCCAGATGATAGGTGAGGGTGATTGTGGAGCAATTGGTGGAATGAAGATTGGCAGGGAAACCGAAGGACTCGGAGAAAACCTGTCCAAGCTCACTTTGTCCACCACAAATCCCACTTGACCAGACCCAGGATCGAACCCGGGTCGCCGCGGTGGGAAGTCAGCGACTAACCGCTTGAGCTATGGCGCGGCCTTCAACATTCCTACACTAAAAAAGTGATATATATGCAGGATGTTAGAAAAAAGCGTTACGGGATTAAGGGGGAGTAGTACTCACTGACGAGCGAAAAACTCCCACAGAATTACTGGGATTTTGGGGCTTTTTCCATCTTTCGGTATTGTAGAAAATAGAAAACACGACGTTTCGGAAACTGAATCTGTTTCCTTCCTCAGGTGAGAAAGTGGTTCAGTGACCGAGATTAGTTCTTTCTAAGGGTCCCAACCGAGTAGGTGATTTCATCCTCCTCACCTGAAGACCGAAACAGATCCAGTTTCCGAAACGTCGTGTAATTCTGTGTCATACACTATCGTCAGAACATGTTAGAAAAATTTCCCAGTCAACTCGGCTCCAGAAAACAACACATGTTCAAATATGGGCGAACAAGTGTCTCAGTGTCTCAGTGGGTACCTTTTTTTTAAGTCCTTGGGGAGACGTGAGACAGTCCATTTGCTACGTAACCACTATTTTGGTACCAACACCGGATGATAGATGACTAGTGTGGAACAGTCGGTGGAGATTGGAGAGGGAAACAGGACTCGGAGAAAACCTACCGCTGTGCCACTTTGTCCACCACAAATCTAACATGACCTTGCCCGGGCTCGAACTTGGACCGCCGCGGTGGGAAGCCGCGACTGACAGCCTGAGCTATGACACGGCCTTCATCCTGTGTGCTAATAAATAGGCTTAAAAGGATTATTACTCGTCTTTAGTAACCCGCGATCTTTCCCAGTATAAAAACGCCCGACTTCCACAGCAGAAATGTGTAAGCAGTCTATTTCTTGTAGGTAGAGTTACCGCTAATATCACTCCGACAGGTGCGAAAAGAAAAACAAATAGTTTATCTGAAGAGGAATGCTGTCTAGGGAACCCGGAAAGCATCGCGTTAAGAGAACACGAAACGGGCGATAACTGCTAAAGGAAGCGGACGTTAAAGAAATTGTCAAGTTATTGCCTTGCGCTGTTTTCTGAAGGTATGAAAAGAAAAACTCGTTCTGGGGTCAGGGCACTCCACACTGTGGCAAAGTCGTGTCATGTACTTGGCTTCTAGGACGAGATGTGAGCACACCGGCTCCATAATTGGCAACCCAGCACTCTCCCGCCTCCTCTGCGCCCAATTCACATAATTTTAACCGCTTTTTGTCCACTGGCGAACTAAGCTTAATTTCTTTTTTCCTCTACACCTAAGTGGTTTGTCCATTCTTTTAAAGGCAAATGTACTTTAGAGGCCTAATATAGAATGGCTTGAGTGTGAATACAGAATCGCACAAGTGCAGACAACTTAACCAGGTTAGAACACCTGGAAAAAGGAAACTAAATTTACAATCACCCTACATAGCAATATTAAGAGAGTAATTCTTACGGAGGTCACTACGTACAGTACTACAGTGTGAGATGTGACGCCATGAAATGTGTTAGATGATTCCGACTTTTAAGAGAAACGTTCTCTATCTGTCTTCAGGATAATAGTATAGACCAAGTAGCAGCCAAATTTTTTATATCTCTTCTGCTGTATTAAACTTTTACCCTAAGAATGCAGGCAGTGAATTTCTCCGAAACGTCGGAAGGACGTCTATTCCTTTATTGCGTGTTAATTCATTGCCGAGGATTAACGTGTCTACAGAGATATTCTCTGGCAACGGCTGTTTTACTGTCGCCTATTTAAACAGCTGTTACATGACAATGGGCCTACAGTTAATAACACATACTTATTGTTCTATCAGAAACTTCTCTTGTAATATCAAATGCGCTCTTAGTATCAAGAAACATGATTAGAATATTCTTCTACAGAAAGGTCATTCTACTGAACCGGCAGATCTAGCGGTAAAACTATAGATTTGTACTCTTAAGTTATTTGGTTCGAATCCCGTCCATGACACCTATTTTTCTGACGTGTTTCCTGATATTCCTCCCCCCCCGCCCAAGCAATTTCTGAGATAATACGAGCATCTACGTTAGGCCACGGTCACTTCCTTCCAAATCCTCTCTATGTATCAACCATCCTACCATTAGGCGACATATAGCTTAAACATGAGTGTGGCCTAAAGCACAGTATATATATATAATTTAAACTAAGCTGGAATTACATCATGGTCTCTGCTCACATGTATACACACCTCCGGTAAAAATAGATCCAAATATATTTCTCTCGCCACATTTGGAACATCAATGATAATCTTACAAAAATAATTCTGATTATGGATTCGAAGTGTAACCACAAACTGTAAATCAGCCCTCCTGAATTCCTGCATCAGCTTCTGATATCTTGTATGCTTGGGGAGGTCAGAGAACAGAGCAATAACTTTCTGCTGGTCTTCGGTCAGTTTCAGGCCAAGTCGAGACAAATAACCATACTTTTGTGAAGAGTCGCAAGTCGCAGGTCTGCGAGTAAACTGTTATATTCCGATTTTTTGCAAAAACAGCAAATGTGATTTCTGAAAATATATTTTACAGAGAGACTTTGCATTATAAATA
>NW_019721009.1:722121-748753 GCF_002891405.2 Cryptotermes secundus | reverse complement strand
GTAGATTTTTACGTGACTAACATAAGGCTACTGTGGAAGTGCCCATTTCGGTTACAACGACATTTGTTTATAACGACACTATTTTTAGGTCCCTTTGATGACGTTATAACCAAGTTCTACTGTGTATATATATATATATATATATATGTGTGGAGATAAATTATCCATGCTGAGCTTGCAGTCTTCAACAGAGAAAAGCACTGCTTGTTACGTTAAGGTGTCATATGACAGCAACTGAATCCGCGCATTGCTCTTAATGAATCGGTTGCTCCCACGTTTGACCAGCAAGCACAGAGCATACATCAACTTAATGAGAACTCATCCACCGAAAGAACGGGTCATACACACGATTGTAACGACGTAATGTGAGCCCCTGGAGACGGAGAGATTTCTAAACGATCCACATTTGGTAGAGCTAGCTCAGCTTCAAGCTGTCTTCATTAACTCGGGCGGCCTCTCTGTGAATTACAGCAATAACGACTTCATGTGTTTCCAGTTTTCCTTTAACAATTCACGACTCTTTAGTTTAATGATTACATTCAACAAAAAGAAGGGCACAATTGGATTGAAAACCGGTAAATTATTACTTGAAAAGCAACATGCCTGTAACATATATTAAAATGCGACATATAACTTGGAATGTAAATTGATCTTATAGAGTAAAACGTTAACTATCCTTGTAAGAGGTCATGGAGGCGAATAGGGTTGTGAGACGTCGAAGCTCTCACATTATCTAGACACTTATTCACAGATGGCGGTGAGGTTGTCAGCATTAAGCGCCTGGTACTAATTTTTGTTAGAAGGTGAGTCGACCCCAAGGCAATATTGGGTGTGCAAGGCTTAAGCAAAAAAAAAAGTCCTTGGCCTGTAGTCCGCAACTTAACTATACCGACAGAGCTACCGCCGCTTGTCAGGGAAGTTAATGCCTACTTTTGGAGATAGAGGGTGTCGCGTGTTCAGCACAACGAATTTCCACGGTCGTTAATCTCGGTTTTCTATTACGGAACCGCTATTTGCTCGAAATAGCTCCTCAGTTATCCTCACGAGGCTGAATGGACACCGTTCCAGACCCACTACTTTTCAGGAAACCTGGTAGCGCCGAGAATCGAACGCGGGACCTCTTAACCTATAGCCAGCAATTCTGACCACTAGACCACGGAGGCGGGTTTGAAGTATTAAGTCGATTGAAAATGCCATGACCTCATCGGCAATCGAACCCGCTACCTTCCGGCTTGTACTATACTTAACCTCAAAATGTGAGGTAGGAAGAAAAGTTTAAAATAACCGGAAATAAACTGAAGGAGAGAGCAGTTGGTTCTTATAAAACACGAACGTAAAAGTGAATGGGTAATAGTACGAAAAAAGGAAGTTACTATATTCTATCTTTAGGTTAAAAAGTCGAAATTTCCGGGAAAAATGAAGAAAAAGAACACGGTAAGGAAACCTCAGTGTAGTCTGTATAACAGAAACATAGAATATAGACAATAAGAAATACAGTAAATTTATAAGGATGAGATTTCGATGAATTTAACCCAGGACAGGTGCCCTCGACAAATTCGTGAACTAACGACAGCGAAGATTAAGCTTGTATCATCACAGATATAAATGAGGCAATCACTGGACTCTAATACATTCTCTAAAATTTTATTTCAAAGGACATCTACTCGAACATAATGCCATGTAGTCCGTTAATATTAAACCGAAGTTTCTGAGGCACATGTCACCTCCATCTTCAGGTTCGAAGAATAAATGAAGCAAGAAACCAGCAGGAAACAGGTGGCGTCAAGTGTAATATATATACTGTGACATGTCAACGCATTGCCAGGCAACGGCTCTATAAACACCACGAGATACGCGGAGGAAAGCACAAACTCAGAATAGACACATACATCCTTGCCTCGAGTGGAATATGAACCCACGACCCCAGAGTTCTAGCGAGCGAAGACGGTTCAGAACCCTCGGTTGTTTTCATAGGCACTTTGTATGCCTATGTACGTATTACCGAAATCCCCGTAGTGTTTTAAAGGTGATAACACATGTTTCATACATTCATTCATTCATTAATGGCTCTACAATCTTTTGTTGGGCCCTGGCCTCTTATTCAGTTTCGTAACTCTTTCTTTCACAGATGATAGCACTCCTTGGACAAGGGATCAGCCCTAGCAAGGCCGGTACCTGCACACAGGACAACAGACATAGAATAAACGCACACACAGTTATCCATGCCTTTGAGTAGTATTCGAACCCACGATCCCAGGGTTCGACCTAGCGAAGACAATTCATGTCTCAGACAGTATGATCACCGTGATCAGCAAAACATGACACAAGCGAATGAAAATCGGGAAGCAGGTGGTTTCTGTAGTATATATTGCCGAGCGTAAGGCTGTAGCCTGTAATGTGGTGAAGTGAAGTCTCCAGAAAAGTTACCACGGCACAGAACTTCTTCGGCTGCGGATAAAGACGACGAATTCCATGCATGGATGATAGCTGCTAATATACTGAATAAGCTGTAGTGCACAGCCGACTAGGGGCGGTCTTTAACTCTGGATTTGTTAATGGCACTTGCAAGTCCCCACAGAGAGAGACTGGAGTGTAACATGGGACCTCGAATTTGACATGCTCTTTTTGAACATGAAACTGAAACCTTGGCTTCCATTAAAAGCAGAGGAATTTTTGAGTCAAAGGGTGACAACTGCCTTCTCAAAATGGTTGGATTTAATAATTGAGACATGTCTTATAAACATACAATTTTGAGGCAGCATACCATGGGCAGGAAATATGTTCCTTCTTAGTCAGATGAAAGAAACTAGGTGACAATTTTCAGATTTGAGATTCCACAGCGGTACCACAATTTTGCGCCTCCGGACGCCCTTAATTTCGAGACAGCGTTGGTACTTTGGTATGTATCGGCCGAAACGTCATTATCTAGACAAAGCTACCACAAGACCCTCCTCACATTACACATAAATGGATTTTACGTTTCGAAACAATCCTTCGCAAAATTTTCGGGGTTTACCGAGAATCTGAGGGCTGCAGGCGCCTCCTAAATGCTATTGATGTCCAAAAGCACACGACGCCAATTTTTAAAAGAACGTAATCTTGAATTGAAACGTAATGGGAATGAGAATACATGAACATGAGATAAAAGATCTGTCAAAAAGAGAATAAAGAATATATAAAAAAGGAAACAGCAGTCGGTGAAATAACAATATATTTTATCAAACATAAATTTTGTTAATTTAAGCAGATTCCTTCTGATTGGAATAAAACGTGTTCAATAGAATATCGATGACAGGAAGTTTTAAAAAACTCCTGCAAGATATCATGGAAGTATAAGATAATTTCAATCTATCTATTCCTCTTTCTCCCACTTGGGACATTGCGCATCCGTGAAACATTTCGTTTCACTTTAGTTTCATAATTTTACACAGTCGGTAGGACACCTTGGACGGGGGATCAGCCTGTCGCAAGGCCACTACCTACACAGAACAACACAAACATAGAATAAGCACAGACAGGCATCCATGTCTTGAATGGGATTCAAATCCACGAACCCAGTTTTGGAGCGAGCGAAGATATTTCATGAATTAATGCGGCAGCTGTGATCGATCAAAATTTCAATAACTAAAAAAATTAACATTTTTTTTTTCATACCTTTTCAACAAAGTATATTTATAAATATATTAATCAGTTATTTATGAAATATCTTCAGTGGGAACAAGTTGGCTCAAACTGTAAATTTTCTGACTTATATTCAGTAGGTTCTGGATTCTAATCTCGGTTGGGATATCAATTACTTTGATTAATCATTATTATTATATTTATTATTATTGTAATTATTATTAAAAAAATCTGTCTATTTAATTTGTTCAAGTAGTTTTTGCAGGACACTTGTTATCACTTCATCATTAATATATTTACTTTTGTAGAACCTTTGACATATATTATACTTAGACACTGCTTGGTATGTCTCTAACCTCCAACTGTATTTTTTCACTTGGGCATATTGCAATGGAATTTATGTACTATTTTCATCAATCTGTCTGTATATTGTTTCACTTGTCTTCGTGCTGACTCTGTAACTGGCTACCAGCTGTTGAGTACAGCACGTAAATAAAACCAAGAATTGAATTGAATTATTATTAGTCATTAAAAGCATATACAGGGATAGTGTCTTATATTAGAACATGATTTTTCATACCTTTTCCAATTCAATATTCACTATTATCCAACTGTTCGACTCCTAAATATTCCCAGTCATCGACATGGACAATGAATAAAACCAGAAATTGCTACATGAGAAATAAATTATATATACACACACAAAATAACCACCCAATTAATAATAATTCACTGATTTATTTATGAAGCTTAGAAGAGGATTTCTTTATTAGTTAAGCGATTAGGCACTAAATAGCTAATCAGTTAATTCGTTGGCAATGAGCATAACTATAAATTTTACAATTGACACGATACAACTGATGTAAAAATTTCCGGAGCCTTGTTTTGGAGTCTGGACTCAGTAGATGCCTATAGTACTGACATGCGTGTAGAGTAGTTCTTTCGAAAGCAATGTCATGTAGTTCTATCTGTGTCAAGTGATTAGGGCACTACATATTCTCCCCCACTCTCGTTCACCTGTTTCCAGTTATTACACCACGCGCGTCACGTTTTGGACATGAATTCCGTGACACTGTTGAAACAGCCTAGCACTTGTTCAGGCAATAATAAATCTGTCCTCTGCCTTATCTTTCATCAATAAATAAAAACGGTTGACACTGTGTGTGTGGTTGCGGCAATGTGACTAAGGCGGCTGGCGTGTGAAATGATCTCAGAGACGCTCCCCCGGACACGCGAATGAGTGGCTGCGATGAGAAGTGAAAGTTGGTCAGTCCCGACCAAGGAGGAAACTTGAAATTGTGCGGACGGGCAGTCTGCTGGCCACCCTAATGCGCCTATCACATCACACTAGAATAACGAGTTCTTTCTCACGTACAAAAGCAACTACAGGCCTTACCGCAAATCGTGTGTCAAACAAAAAATCGGAAATATGAATATGTTGAAATCTCTGAAAACCTGATAATTCTGTTCCGTAAGCACAGTTCTGATCCTTATAGCGCAGTCCTCTTACAGAGTGTCCCAGGAGGAAAGGTCAATATTCTGGGAGGTCACAGTATCGGTCATTCCAAGTGAAACTGTACGTGTACATGTGTCCTATGCCATACACTTTCCGCGATAGAGCTATTTTCACTGCAAAGTAAAAAAAATTGTTGATAAGAAATAGATATTACGTAAAAGTAAAAAAAAAAAAGAAAAAAGGTATCCCTGTAACAAGCCTTGGAGGCCCATAGGGTTGTGAGATGTTGAGGTCCCCACATTTTTTAGACAATCTTCTCTTGGATGCTGACAAGGTTGTCAGCCTTACGCGACGGCCGCCCTTTACCCCCAAGAACATTCCAAGAATATTCCTGGTACTCATTTCTGTTAGAGGTTGAGTCGACCCTACGCCCATAGTGCGGCTGGAAGGATTAGGTCAATTGGAAAATATCCAATGACTTGAACCTGCGACCTTCCGGCTTGTAGCATAGTGCCTCAACCAACTACGCTACCGCGTGCCCCCCAGATATATTACGTACTGTTTCTAATGCCGGTATTTATTGTTCAAGCGAGAAAGTTGGTACAGTTTACCTAGTATAATACATTCTCGAAAATTCCACCTTCAATATCAGGGCATTTTGAAACTTGTGTGAGGACGCATATCAGCATATTCGGCATTTCTAAAGACGTGTGGGCATTTTTCACAACACTCCTACAGTGACACTATCAACAGTCACAACGGTTAACTGACGTTTCACACCGATTCACATGCTTCAGAGAGTGTCGCAGTGAAGAAGGAAGGAAGGACAGTATTGGGAGCCAAATTCTAACTACTGTGCAGTGAAACAGCTCTGTCAAGGAAATAATTCTGAATAGGACATATGTACTTACACACTTCTTTGCTTAGGATAACCTACACTATGGCTTCCCAGAATACTGACTTTCCTCCTGGGTCACTCTATGTAGAGCACAGTCCTGTTCCACACGGTATGCTTATATTCCAGATAACACAAACGTGCTCCACACAGCGCATTCCCATTTCAAAGAACACAATCCTGTTCCAAAGAGCACAGTCCTTTTCAAAGAGCATATGCATGTTCCGCAAGGGACATCCGTGACCCGTACAGCACAGTCTTCTTCTCCAGAACACGGCCCTGTTCCAGAGAACACAGTCCTGATCATCGAGCGGAGGACAATTCACATAAAAACGGAGAGGAAGAGCAATCTGACAGCTGCTACAGTCCTTCATCCAAGGAAAGTGGATCTTTTGGTGCGAAATATTCCGATATTATCGTGTGGATAACAATTGATAACCGCGCACAGCACCCAAACAGGAAATATTGCGGTTGGCAGTAGTGCAAACAAATAGAGACTCAAGGATGTCGCGGTTCATAAAACCGTGTCAGGCGAAGGATTCTTGTAGGGTAGAATTTTTCAAAATTGCGACACATTATTTTTTTTATTTCGAACCTCATAACACGTATAACGTCGGTAGGACACACGAATATACTGTTCGAGCTTCGAATGAAGTTACTGCTGCAAATCGAAAAGAGGAGCTTATGTTCGTAGAATCCAGGGAATATGGAACGCTAGTTGCAGTTTTTATAACAACAAATTCGACAGGGGATTATGTACTGCAAACATTTGTTTGCAAAATAAGAATGTTTATTATCATTTGCTTCGAAGTGGACTTGTAAGTTGTACAGGAGCAGAAGATAACTTCTGGTAAAGTTACAACTTAAAGTACGTCATGAAGGTGTATGGGCGAGTGGACGTATAGATCCATATATTTCTTACACCGCAAGTAGTTGGAAGTGATCAGCTACACTCCCGGTCCCATTACCCTCAGGGAATTAGCTCCTGGTGCCCACTGGACCGGAGAATGGGTGGGTCCTAGCAGAGGCTTTGACGACCTGGAGAAGAAATGCCCTGCTCATAAGTGGACCCGAACTCCGATTTTTCGGCCGTCTAGCACATAGCCACGCACTATATTGACCCCGATATCCCGAAAATTTAAGAAATTCGTAAAACATTTCGGAAAGGGTGTCAACCGAAGAAAAAATCAATAAATTTCTCTTGTTCTCTGACAGCCATGAAAGTCGTCAGTACTTGCCAATGATGGACCTTTGCAGACAGAATGATACAAAAATATACACAGTGATTCTAAATTATTGTCGGGGTTTCCGTAACTTATGAGTATAAACGGAAATCCCGACAATATTTTAGAATCACTCTGCAGTTTTCTCCCCAGCGCTCCCAAATTCTCTAGGCTTTAGATAAGCGTATGGCTCACTCAGGTGCTTCTTCAGCTGAGCTATGGATTCATGTATGAGAAAGCATCCCGGTAACCCGAATGACCATTTCCAGTATCCCAAAAATCGAAGCTGTTACTCTGCCTGGAATCGGAACACTTGAATTGTATTAATAGGATTTTAAGCTTCTGGAATGTAGCCTGAGTGGACAATCGGAAAGGCTTCGGTGGCTAGGATTTTGCTTCTTGTGACATGAATGACAGAAACATATACATATATTTTAAGAGGAGCTGCATTTAGCTCATTAATTGTTCCGAAATATGACATCCCGACACAGCTGAAAGACTAATTCGGTAGAATCTGTCAGCAAAAACGGAAAACCAACTCACTTCTCAGAGCCAATGAATTCAGCGTTATCTCCTGAAGTGGTTACTCCTTCTGTTGCAGCCGATTACAACGAAATTTCAACAAAGCATTGATTTAAAATGAAAATAAAATTTTCAGTTCTAATTAGCACCCCGCAAAAAGAAAGAAGGGAGAGAAACATAATTTCATATGAAGGAAAAAGAAAATCATAGAAATTCTGGTAAGAAGATATCATTTTGGAAAGAAATAATTTCAATAGAGGAGGAAAATTGGTTATATTTTACATGTTTGGAAAATTGTAGAAAAAGTGGTGTAATGAGTTATTGGTCCAATTATCTGTAAGGAATGGACTCATATTCGACGGCGAGTGTCTTCCCAAAAGTTCGAAATGCAATCACAAAGAAACTGATTGAAATTTTTTAACAGTAACTAATGAAAATCTACGAATGTATTTATGAACTTGTGGTTTATCATTATTTGAACGCCTGTTATAACATGATATATACATATATATCATCCCTTATATATATATATATATCAGGGAAAATTAGCTGACAAGATTATAATGCAAGAGCATGACATTTCATTCAAGGATAAAAAGGTGTCACACTAAAAACCAAGCGGTATATTAATTTTATTAACAGTTTATAATTTTTACAGTAGCCCTTCATTTTGGTTACTATTGTGATTTTAAAGATTAAAATTGCAAGACACATTTTAAAGTAGGTATGAAAATATATCTACAATCCAAAGACTGCAATAATCTTCCCAGTATATGGAGTTATAAAATCATTATAAATGAAACAATTAACGGAAAAACACACAGGAGTTACATTTAACATAATCTCCCCTACATTTTACATTCTATATTTCTAATAAATTCTCTGTAAAATTTCAACCATCTTAAGCTAGGTATCATATTAGAAATATTTTGACAAAGAAGTTAATGGAGGAAAACAAGAAAGAACACACTACATAACACACATTCCACCTGAAACGATCTCTGTAACACATTTTTTGTCTCCACCCGGTGGGCTTGTTATAAAACGTCAGGTGATTTATCACTTAATTAAAACCGCGGATCCTTGTGCCAGTTACTCTCCGAGCGCTGAGGTTCTTTCGTGGAAGGTGACATGTATAGCAGTTAGGGATCTAGAAATTGTCTTCCCTGTCTGCGTCAAGATACAAAATATTTCAGGAAGCTTCTTCTAATTAATATGTGATGCAGTATGAATTTCGTATAATGCTAAGTTTAATGACGATGATATTTTCACATATTTCAGGGCGTGACTATAAATGGAGTATGGACTGGATAATTGTATTTATTTACACTAGTCGGAACTACAAGTAATTACAGTGCTATCGCTTATTTCCACACTTTACAAACAACTGTTCTCCAGACTTCAGTGTCTTCACCAGCCATCCCTTGGCAACGGTTTCTAATAGTGGAGATTCTTCAGCTTCTCGCACTCCCGTCGTTTCCTTGCCGACTCTCGTTCAGAATTGCCTGTCAGCAATTCTCCTTTGGAATTTGACTGTCTGCTTGCAATATTTTGGCACAAACCACATAGAAAAACAGTTTCCATTGCTGTCTTACAGAACTTGTTATATAACAACACTTTGATTTTTCCTTGCGTATTTGTTGCCTCAGGAGTTTTTTTCCGAGCCGTTGCCTAACGACTGACGTCTCCTCTAGCTCCAATATTCCTGCCTTCAGGCTCCGTATCACAGTATATAACAATATAGAAGACAACAATTATTTCGGATCTCGTACTGTACCTTGAGTATTTCTAGACACGGAGTTTTGGGTAGTAAATCTGTTTCCGTCTTGAGCTAATACAGGAAGTTACTATTCACCCGCGGGATTTCAGGATCGATCATAATTTTCATTTACAGTTTTTGAATAATCTCCTGCTCATGATATACATTAATATAATATAAATTTCGTTTAAAATTTCGGTAAGCAGTTGTCGAGACTAGTTTTCTTCTAAAGGGCACAGCTGAATAGGAACGAGCCGGTCTGAAACATGAAGGAGCAAGACAGTTTACAGAACCTAGGAGAGAGAAGAGGATAATATTAAAATTAATCTTGGAGGAGTGATACGTGAAGATGTAGCTTAGATTCATCTGGCTCAGGATAAGGTCCACTGGTGGGCTATTTAAAGACGACCATGAAACTTCAAGGTCCTCATAGGGGGATAAAAGTCTTTACCATCAAAACGATTACAAGTTTCTTAAGAAAGCACATGTTCCGTGTAATTAGTTCTTTTATCTCTGTCTTTCTTTTTTCTCTTTGTACTTTCCACATTGCATTCTTTACAACGGTTTCCACTCCGTAAATGTATTCTCATAGCGATTGCTTCGTACATAGCGACGAAATACACGCTAATTCTAGTACCACTGGGACACTGGCTATGAGATTTCTCGTGGTTTTTCTCAGTGCCTCCAGTAAATACTGGACTAGTGTTTGAATTAAGCTACATGCGATTCTTCAAAATCCATTCCAAATTATTAATCACCAATCAATATTATATTAGGGCTTATATATTGTCACGAAAAGAGTTTGTACGTGATTTATAGACGGATTTTGAATTGGATGATCGAATTTATTGACACCTTATACATAGAAATCGGAATTACAGACAATTACAGCGCTATCGCTGATCTACACAATTTACAGTTCACCGTTACACATGCACAATAGTTCTGAGTCTTCACTAGCCTTATCCTGGCAACAGATTTCATAACAGTCTCACTGTCAATTCAAATCACACATGAAGTCTTATTTGTACCGTCTAATCCCTTTCTTGTCATTATTCTGCAACGGCCGACTCAGTTCTATTCCTCTGTTCCCAAACGCATATCCTGGGAGGCTGGCGCCTCGGAAGCCGACTCATTGCTCCAAATGTCGAGTCTCAGTTAACTGTCCTGGTTATGATAACTCGGTCCGACAGCGTAGAAAACACCGCTACTCATTTCAGTGGAAACTGTTTGCGAAGCCATTACTTAGCAACGACTCCTGTATATTTGCTTATCTCGCAGCCGTTGCGTAGTACCAGATCTACATACTACAATATTCTGAGATACTTACAGTGTCGTCACATACACCACAAAGTCAATTCTATGTTCAGCACGGATGTTTGCGTTCATGTTCTGTCCTGTCATGCCTATATTGAGCACGAATTGTGGAAGAGGACACGACAAGCGACTCGAACAACAAAAATCCTGACTTGACATCTTGATCAGTCCTCTAACACTTCTTGTGTATATTGCAATCACTTAGCGCCTGTATGCTAATCTCGTTCGCTCTTGACAGTTGCTCTTTTTTTTTTTTTGAGCGAAGCTGAATGCTTACAAAATGCGATGAAGATGTGTCCATTTTGAAAGTCTGTCGCAATAGGCCAACGTCTTTTTTTTTATACCACAACAGGATGAGATTAACTTGGTGTGCCAGACACACGTTGTAGTAGATATAATTCAACACAGCATTATTAACGTGTATTGTCATCTTGTTTCATTCTTCTAACAATCGATTCATTTTCCCTGCAATGTTCAAGAGTGCTGTATCATCATTATTCTTCTTGCCTATTGTATTTCAGTATGACGTCGCTAATATTTTAGACGCATTAAATTTAATCACACTTAGCTGTGCCTCTCTTGAACGAATAAAACATTAGAAATCGACAGTACCTAGAATTAGATCACGTTGTATTTTGCCGGTAATTTGCTACACACCGTTGGAAGGTGCAATAAGGGATTACCGTTATGTTTCATTCTGATATTAGTGCTACTTAATATGAAGCATTAGCTAATGTGATAAATTATAATTTTAATCATTTAGACCAGATGTTTTAAATGGAGTTGAAGATTAAGCCCTCATATTAAGGAAAGGACCTTATATTACGGGTGTCAGACAAAATAATTCTTATGAAAGTATTTTGACTTAGCGTGGAGAGAGGGACAGTCAGGCATCTGCTCGTAGCTCATTGATTTTTGAGGGGAAAGAACTAAAATTGAAGGAAGGAGGAAATATACTGTGGCTTACAGACTCAGCGGTAAACCGTGGCCCATTAAACAGCGCCCATTATTGGTAACGCCCGTAACATACAAGGACGCAACTACAGACAAACGGTGATTTCTATGCGGTTTGTGCGGCGACCGTTGATACCAAAGGCGGTGAAAACGCCTCTACGTCAATAGAGGATCTATGTTTTCTGTGTGGTTCTTGCAGAGGAGTTATCTTGAAGACAACTGGCGCTACAGTGCAGTTGATTGTTCAGTTGCGGAGTGTTAACCCTCGCGCAACCGAAGCTGAAGGATATCCGTTGTTAAGATTCTTTACTAGATAATGTCTAGTGAAAACACTACAGAGGAATAGCCATTGTTGAAATCTGTTATCAGGTAACGAATTGTGAGTGCAGACTGAGAAGACCTAGCTTGGAGTGGTTTGTAGTATGGAAATCAGCAATACTGTTATAGTTATTTGTAGTTACGATATGAAAGTGGTCAATCCAAGCCCATTGTTACAGTCACTCTAAATCTTGACAATATAATGCTTAATAACAATTAGAATAATTTCAAAACGCGTATTCCTTTATGTAGAATGCTCTACAGCAATAAGTAAAAATAGACTTGGCAAGTTCTTAAGCAAATATTTTGCCTGCCTCTCCCTGGAAGAAAAGTTTGATATCTCCCAATGGACAGAAGAAGAGGAAAAATACGGGGTTTATGGACTTTCTCCATCGACCGATTTTCTAAGGAACACAACGTTTCGGTAATTAGATCTTCTTCCGTCCTCATGTGAGGGTACGGAAAACACCTACTCTGTTGTGTACCTTAGAAAGGACTAACTTCAGGCATTGGAAGATTGAGTGGAGTTAAAACAGAATGGAAATATAATTGCAGAAATAAGGAAATGGAACTAACTAACTAATAAACTATCTTCATGAAGCTTAGTGTTTCTTGAGAAGCCGCCAGTCCCTCAGCTGCTCAAAACTTTCCAAACATCGTATGGAAAGAGAAGGTTCATTACCGTGTTCAAAAGTGCCAGCCACTGGTCCCAATCCTGAGTCTTATGTCGTGAAATTCCGAGGCCATGTGTAACATTTCTTAACAATGTGTTTCTTTTAGAGTGGGGAATTGTTAGCACCACTCCGAACTCCCAAGCTGGAGGTCCACAACTTGTCGACTGCAACCCCTTATACAATATATTCCCAGCCACCCTTCATATCTTACTGTCGTCTGAAGGAACTGTAAGGTAAAAAAATATAAAGTTGTCCCTGTGCTTAACTGATTAAGCACTACGCCGTGAAGACGTAACGTGGAATGGGTGTATAGATTCACATTTTCTTGATCTTGGCACTAGCTGGAGATGAGTGGTCAGCTTCACGCCATGGCCGCTTTACCATCGGGGAAAGAACCCCCGTTACTCATTATATAGGAGGTTGGGAGGACCCCCAGTCTGAAATGACATGGAGAAGTGAAAATTCTTGAACCTACTGGAACTCGACCTCAGACCTCTCGGTCGTCCAGCCAGTACCCATTCGTTATACTGACTGAGCTAACCCGGCTCCTAAAGTGAATGTACGAAATATTAATTATAGAATTGAAAGAATTTTTAAACATGTAGTACTCTAATCAGAATAAGTTATAGTAGTCTAAGGTGGCTTAGCCATAAATTTGCAAGCAAATATTCTGCTTAACTACACCTGCCCCTGGAAAGACAATTTTACCGGGGCCCATGGACCGACGAGGAAAAAATATTGCAGAACATTACACGAGGAATACCATAATTTACACTCTTCTCTAGGAAAATAACATCGTGAAGGATGAATTAGGTGCGGTATGTAGCACACGTAGAAGAAATGATAACTGAATACAAAATTTTATTCAGGAAACCTGAGGAAGATAGTCCACTTAGAATACCTAGTCATACATGAAAGGATATTATTAAAAACTTACAGAAGTAAGGGGAAGAGACGGAGATCTGTATTTAAATTGGAAACTCATATTAAGTTTTATTTTGAAAACAGAAACTGCAGGAAGGAATTATTACAGAAACTGAAGACGAAACCATGAAAGGGGTATAGTTTAAAACCTGGATAAGGATATTTTCAGAGGATGAAGAAGAGATTCAACTGACTCAGAATATGGACCAATGGCGGCAATGACCATTCGGAACTCGTAAACGGTCTCAGATTTGATCTCAACCGATTCACGAACGACAAAGCTGGGAGACTAGAGACAACAAATATTATGACGGCACAGGAAACCACCACCAGAGAAGCTACGAAATTGTCAACATAATATGTTTACAGGACGAATCCACGACTTACTGGCCAGATGACCGGGGTTTGATTGCCAGCAGAGGCAAGTCAATATTCTCTTTTCCTTAGAGATCATATCTGCCCTCTGGTCCACCCAGCCTCCTATAAAATGGATACCAGGGGCTATAATCTCGGGGGTAAATGCGGCCGAACCGTGAAACTGACCACTCACTTCCAAATACTGTCCAGGTGAAGAATAGTGGAGCTATACCTCCACCTCCACCTCCTTATATGACTTCACGGCATTTTGTTTAATTATATAATTAAGTATAAGCATATACTTGACTTTTATAATATCATTTATTGTATGACGCCGTCTAATCTAGTAGATCGTTACTAGTTTTTCGAAGGAACCTACTGCCTTTATTTCAAAAGTAGAGATGTAAATGATAAACCATATGGCGTCACATTCCAGAATTCAGAAATCATCAATTTTAAATAAATATTAAACCTTAATATATCGCAGGGGACCACGCGGTAGCGTAGTTGGTTGAGGCACTATACTACAAGCCGGAAGGTCGCGGGTTCAAGTCCCGATGAGGTCATTATATATTTTTCTATTGACCTAATCCTTCCAGCCCCACTATGGCCCTTGGGTTGACTCAGTTTCTAACAGAAATGAGTACCAGGAATTAATTAAATAATTTTCCTGGGGAACAAAGCGCGGCCGGCGCGTAATTCTGACAGCCTTACCGCCATCTTTGAGCCGATTGTCTAGATAATGTGGTACCCTCAACGTCTCACAACCCTATGGGCCTTCATGGCCTGTTACAGGGATAGCTTTACGTTAGTTATTACAGCGCAATTAAATGAAATGGACGACAGAATATGAGCGGAAAATAATGAAAAATTTGAAAGAGGTGCCGGACTTTCTTCTAGCCCTGTATTTTTAACGCAGTTTATCTTGAAGAGAAAATCGCGATGCTGCTATGGATAGCGTTACGTAGAGTACCAAGCCAGCTGCGGCAAACTGCCGTTAACGAAAACAGGAACTGTGGAGCGATTAACCTGGTAACTGCAGCTGGTTGCACCAATACTAGACAGTTACTAATTGAAACTTTGAAAAAATGTTTATGTAGGCGTTCACTGAAAGTGGGATTTAAAATGTGAACGGTAAACAATTTCAAATGCTTGTTACTAGAGTTCTACCTTCTGGAACATAACGACATGTAGCCCGTTGAAAAACTGCCAATGTTTCGGAAGAATATATCGCCTCCATCATCAGGGTCTAGGAATAAGCCAAAGGAGAAACCTGCGGGACACAAGCACAGAATTAAAAAACCGACTAATCGTGTTGAGAAACCTAGACGGGGAATTACAAGCAGATCGACAGGAGTGAAAATTTTCACTTGTCAATTTCAGAAGTACGTGTTTAAGTTAGGGGCTTAACGATGGCCCGAACCATCAAAATGTTTGGGTAGTTGTTTTTCAGCGGGCCACACGGCACTGTGTCTCCAAAGATACGTGTAGAACTCTTCATAACCACCAGCGTGAGAACCTCAAATCCTACATTGTTGTTAACAGTTCACAAAATCGTAACCGCAATGTATTTGGAGAATATAAACACAAGAAAATTATTTGCATAATATATTAAGCAAGTAAATACTTACACACGAAGGCAGATACACGAATACATCAAAAGTACTCAATTTATTTATCTATAAAGAGTTCTGTCTTAAGAGATACAACACTGAAAATCAACCGATGGTCTACAGGAAAATATTGCCTCCATCTTCATGGTGAAAGAATAAACCAAGCAAGAAACGAGAGAGAAATATTTTTGCTTCATAAATACCGCTGTGAGAACCTCGAAACCTACATATTATAGCTTGTAGACCCTTTACTGGGTAAAGACCGTGAAACAAACAACGAATCAACATTCGCTGCTAGGCAACAGCTTCTTAATGAGCAAGTATGGACAGCTGTTACTGGGTAGCTGTTTCGCACACACACGTGTTCAAACGGAAACGATTGGAGTACAATAATGAACAGTTTTTTCTAAGCAGTCTGTCTTACAGTAACTCTGACTCTGAGTTAGTAAGCTGTAAGGGAGTCTGTGAAGAGTTGAAGTGTGTAGTTGAAGAATCCTCACTGTTAGAAACTGTTACTACGGAACGACTGGTGAAGACACAACAGACTGAAAAGTCTTGGCGTGTGCTGTAGTGGTTTGTAAAGTGTGGAAATTAACCCTAGTGTTATAGTGACTTTCCGTTAGGATCTGTACGTGGTCAATAAATCTAATCATCAATACAAACCCCTTCTATAGTCACTCATACACGTGATAATATTTTTAATAGGTTATTCATTATCGTCAGTAGTTCAGACTGATTAGTGTCGAATGATAAGTTTAATGAATAAAGAAATTGTAAGGATTTGGAAGGGAGAGGCAGCTGTTTCCCTTGAGGCACTATCCTGAATTCTGTCTAAGATTGAAGGAAATGAAGGTAAGTCGGTGTACTGGCTGAGAATGGAACTTGGCACCTCTTGAATACTAGAAAGTAACGTTGTCGTTTCAGAAATTAGCTTTGTGAAAACTGTTTAAACTCTTGTTATTACTGTCTCCTGGGATTTGGCAGCATTTCGTTTGGCAGAAATATGTCAACGTCTCGGGTCCATCTTCACACCCTGAAGACGAAGGTTGCACGTTCCAGCAAATATCGGTGAACTTGTGCAAGAAATGGGGGAGTCATTTACGGGAGACTGTCAAAGCTGAAGCAGCACAATCTACGTATTAGAGTATGCAAGGCATTCTGGGAAACAAAGGGACAACAGCACTTGGAGATCGGCCCATGGCTCAGAGGGTTAATCGTTACTTTCTCAATGTTAAGGTCTGGGTAATATCCCAAGGTTATTAATTTTTGGTGGACAAAGTGGAAGAGGGTTGAGAACTTCCCTTTTTCCTTACCAGTTACCACATTGGCCGAACGTAAGGTGAGTTGTATTAGAATACTGCTTCTTAGAAGAACTAGCCTTATTTTTGGGTCCTTAAGAATAAACACGAAGAAGATAATTATGATGAATTATAATTCCTAATTCGATTGATATTTTTGAAAATAAGTACAATTGTATTCAAGGCATAAACGTTTGAATTGCTCTTTTCTTAACAGTATAATTTTTACTTTTCTTTTTGCTTACAAAGCTCAGAACTGAATGTATATTCAATTGTTTCAAGAAATCTTACTTTTAACGATACTGTCATGTGTATGGGTGTGTGATTTACAAGAAGGATTTTGAATTGGATGGTTGGAATTATTGCACCTTGTACATTGACACAGTTCGGGATTAAGGTAATACAGTGCTATCGCCATTGTACAAAATTGCCAGTTCAACATTGCTGACGCACTATGATTCTCAATCTTCACTAGTCGTATCCTGACAACGGATTTATAACAGTCTCAATGTAACTTCAGATCACACACGGAGTTTTCGTTTCCCATTCTAATTCCTTTCTTGCCATTTCTTCTCAATCACCTTCGATTGCCATTACTAGAAAACGACCAGTTTACCTCGATTTCTGTTCTATACTCCCTGCTACTCTGCTTCTACTCCTTCTCTCAAAGTCAAAGTCACATTGTGACTGACTGTCAGTCAGTAAGTCTTGGTGTCGAGCACCCTCTGGGGCTCATGACCAGATATTTATTACTCTTTGACTGCTACTGTCTTGTTTTGGTGGGGCGCCCTCTCTGACGAGAGGACGGGTATGTCTTTTGTATATGCTGCTGGCCCTTGACAGCGCAGCCTTCTCGGGTCTTAGTCCCTTGGCACTCGCGACCATATTTTGCTATCTCAGATTTGAGACTTCCCTATTCGTCCCTCATACTACACGCTGGGTCACGGTGGAGGTATTCGACCCCGCCTCCGCACGGGTTACTCCTTCTGTCCTGCCGAACACTTCTTATAACCACTTTGCACGGACCTCACGGAAAGCACCGTCTTATATTGTCAATTATGTTTACTGGTCCGTTAATTAGCAATGGATGTTCTATTATTTAGCGCGTTTGATGTAGTAATAAATTTACGGAGCCGTTGCCTAGCAATGGGCATTCACGCCACAATATTATCATTGGGGAAACAGGAGGTCACCTTAAATTTGGACTTATAGGATATTTTCCACCAATTTTTTTCCTGGTTTATCACCAAGTGTTGATGAATATGGCGATTTGGCGATGCAGTATCAAGGAATTTAGTCTCGTGCCACCTCTACAACTGATGGAACTTGAGAAAAGAGAACAAATTCCTTACATACAATTTAAAAAGAGGATCTACAAAGTTTGATATGCATAACTCAATATAAATTTCAAGATATGTTATCAGTTATATTATTTTTTGTTGTTCTTAGTGACAATTGCCGAAATGAAATCTAGTAAACGAACAGCAAATTAAATTCGGATGGAACACAAAGGAAATAAAGAAATGCAGAAAGAAAATTAAAAGTATAAAATCTACTGACAAAATTTAGGTATAGAAACCTATGTGGAGTCAACATGGAGACAGAATGCAAAGAAATATACTTCCGAAACTCTCCAAATAACATAAGCAACTTGAATGAATAAATATCTACACACACAAACCACTTAACAACATACCTAAGTTTAACACGTGGAGAAACCTACAAGCGAATGTGGCACACATGATAACACTGATAATGACACTATATCCACTCCTTTCGAGCTGGACAAGCAATACGCATAATAACAATGCCGAAATGGGAATGTAGCACGAATAGATTAAACAACGAGAAATATTCTAAAGCAAATATATTTGAAAAGAATGGATGACGACTCCAAAGGAAATAACATTATGGAGTTAATTTATTTTAATTAGGAAACATCCCGTTCACACGCGATATGCAGTGTCACAATATAACAAGACAGGCAACACCTGAAGATGGCAGCGTACGGCACAAACACGTAGTGAGGAAGAAGGGTGGCTTGCTGAATTTGAGAAGGAAATTATGTGCACAAAAGATGTTAATGCAACAGAATGCTTAAATACAATATTATGATTGAAGGAACAGCAGAAGACTTCTGGAGAGACTTCATGGCGGATGAGTTCGGGTCCAACACACTGACCGATAAATTATAATGATTATGATGATTGTGGCCGATTTCAGTGGCCGCGCCGTCTAAGGCATGAAATGTTTTTGCTCGCTTGGACTTTGGAAACGTGGGTTCGAATGGAATGGATATTTGTGTTTGTGTTTGTTCTGTTTATGTTAGGTAGCGGGCCTTGCTACGGGCCGATCCTATGTCCAAGGAGTCCTGCAGATTGTCTTAGATTAAGAGAAGATAGAACCTATTTACCTCGATACCGTGAAGGTACAAGATAAGCAAATTAAGAAAGAAAGAAAGAAAGAAAAAAGAAGGAAAGATATTGTGATGATGACGATGTGGATGTTTTCACGTATTAACATCGTTTAAAATTGGACGGGTGTTATAGCAAGTGTCCAGATGATCTGAATGATGTATTCGGACGAAAGCAGAAATGGATGCGACCTATTTCAAGGTACTATCGTAGTATCGCCTGTGCTTGAACACTGGGAGAAGGATGTGGGAGCGAACCCTCAATTTAGGAGTACTTCATGAGTCGAGCGTTGAAAACAAAAGCGTATTGCTGCTCGTTTAGAGTAAGGAATCTGTAATTTGTCGCGGTATTTGTCTCCATTTCTGATCACGGTGGCCGCCCGGTCTAAGGCATGAACTCTCTTCGTTCTCTCGAACGGAGGGATCGTGGGTTCCAACCTCATTCAAGGCATGGATATGTGTGTGCGTTTATTCTGCGTTTGTGTTGCCTTGAGTGTAGGCAGCGGCTTTGCGACGTGCTGATCACTCGTCCAAGGAGTCTTACCGTCTGTGTCCGAAAAAGATTATGAAACTGAAGAAGAGACCAGTGCCCAACAGAGGGCTGTAGAGCCATTCATGAATGAATGGATTATTTAATGAATGACGTATGAATGAATGAACGAATTGGCGTACCTTCATTAGAAAAACGAAATGGAACTCATATGCCTTTATTTCACTGAAAAATAAACTCCGATTTATCCATTGTGTAGTAAACGAGTTTTGATTGAACTTCATATTTTACAGATTCGAATAGACGCTACTGCGTAACACCCACTCACTCACTCACTAACTCACTCACTCACTCACTCACTCATGAAGCTGAGCACTTCTTAAGTAGATGCCAATTGTGCAGTACTCAAGAATTTCCCAGCATTTTATGGAACACAAAGGTTCATTATTGTGTTCACAAGGCCCTCCAGTGGTCCCTATACCGAGCCAGATCAATCCAATCCATCCCATCCTATCACTTCTCTTAAAGATCCATTTTAATATTGTCAACACAACTACGTCTTGGTCTTCGTAGTGGTCGCCTTCCTTCCGGCTTTCCCACCGATATCCTATATGCACTTCTCCTCCTCCTCCTCCCTCCCATTCGTGCTACATGCCCTGCCCATCTCATCATTGCGTAGTACACTAAGTTGAATGCAACTGAGTAGGATTAGAGGCTGTGACAGTGGTGGTTGTGAAGAGTTCTATCTTCTGTGATGTAATGATTTGTAGTTCATTGAAGGTAAACGACTCTTTCGGAAGAACATATCGCTTCCATCTTCAGGGTAGAAGAATAAGCCAAGCAAGAACAAGCGTGAAAGCAGGAGGCAAACGTAACTATGGTTGGAGAACACTGAGGGTGTGTTCCTAGAATGCAGAGAGGAATGCTACTTAAGAACTAACGAATACCTGTTCTCTGGCAGGAAACTCAACCAGAATATAAGTTAAACACGTCACGGCTCTGCTAATCTCAGTATTTAACTTGTATCCTTGAATATGTTAGGACTACGTGATATAAAATTAATGTCTCATGGAATCTAAATGTCACTTGTTCGTAATGAATAAAAGCCACTCGGGTCAATGCAACAAGGGCTTTAGACGTGGCCCATGGGAATTTCCCTTGCGACTTGTTCACTCGCTTCACAGGACGTGGCTAATTTAGACGTAAGAGTGGGTTACATGTGGTCAGGTAGCATAATGTTCAATTTTTTTTCTTGGCATTACAGCCCCAGTGGGCCTAGGCCCACTGGGGCCTTCTCCGTTCACTTCGATTTTTCTAAATCTCACACATTTGTTAGGACTCCTTGGGTGGGTGATCAGCTCGTCGCAAGGCCTCTACCTGTACACAAACACAGAAAAACGCACACACACAAACTAAACATCCATGCCCTGAGTGGGATTCGAACCCACGATCCCGGTTTCCAAGCAAGCGAAGACAGTACATGCCTTAGACCGCTCGGCTACCGTGACCGGCAATGTTCAATTTACAACATAAAAATTGTAAAAATGTAAAAATGTAAAATTGTTCCCATGTTTGACTAATTAAGCACTACGCCATGAAGGCGTATGGGGGAGTAACTGTATAAATTCACATTTTCTTGACCTCGGCATTAGCTAGAGGTGTGCGATCACCTTGACGCCCCGGTCGCTTTATCTCCGGTACCCATTGTACAGGAGGTTGGTTGGAACCCACAGTCGGTGTGCACGATGTGAAGAAGACAATTTTTTTACCATACCGGGACTCGGACTCCGACCCCTCGGTTGTCCAGCCCCTAGTCAGTACGCTGTACCGACTGTGCTAATCGGCTCAATATTAATTTGTACGAGTATTAATTCTGATACCGGACGGGTTTCCTCAGCAACTCATCTCTCTCCCACCTCCCACTGGGTTCCTGGACTTCGTCCACCGTCCAGAATTCTAGAGGACACGATGTTTCGGAAAATGGGTCTGTTTCTGTCCTCAGGTGTTTTGTTGGGAGACACTTTCTGTCAGAGTCCATAGATTGCATGTCTTCCAGCCACTGACATATGAATGGAAACAGTCAGTTTCCGAAAAAGTGTACTCATTAGGATACCGGACGTTGGACAAAATAAAAAAAAAGTAATACAGAATTTTATACGTAATCTTCAGTACAATTAAGAATCTAGTTATAATTAATCTTTGGGAGACCTGGCTCTAGACTTCCGCCGAAGATCTATTAATATTGATTCATTTCGTCCTTCAACATAACATTTGGGTATTACATGCAGACGCACCATTTGTATTGCCACAAACAAACCAGCACCTCTCACTGTGTTTTCTCATATCTCTATATAACCTCTGCGTTGTTAAGTTAACTAAACGTAAACAAACAAAACAGCTGTGGTAGCCACTCTAACGTAAGGTGGGATAATATACAGGGCGATTCTAAATTTTGTCGGCATTTTATTTATTATTTAAAGAAGTATAATATTTAGAAGGAAAGAGACCACTGGGAAGACCAAGGCGTAGGTGGGTGGACAATATTAAAATGGATCTTAGAGAGATGGGATCGGATGATATGGATTGGCTTGATCTGGCTCAGGATAGGGACCAATAGAGGTCTCTTGTGAAAACGCTGATGAACCTTCGGGTTCCATGAAATGCTGGAAAATTGTTGAGTAGCTGCAGAATTGGTGGCTCCTCCAGAACGGCTTAGCTCCCTGAGTAAGTAAGTAAGTAAGTAAATATTTCGGAAAATTTACCAGCTGCGATATATATATATATCAGTTTCCTATGGCGTTATGTTGTACTGCAGCACGCTACTTATCCCTTCGCAATCACAGTCTCATACACAAACTAGTGTTAAAATCCTAAAACTCACGCTTTTTTAATGTTAATTATTTTTTTTACATATTGTGACATGTAAACCCATTGCTAGGCAACGACACGGTAAACACATTCCCGCAGAAGCAAACGCGCCGAACAATAGGCGTCCATTACTAGGCAACGGACCAATAAACACGCCTCCTTAACGATAGAAGTTGTGTCTTCTGTGTGGATTCTGCCGAGATGGTATAAAAGGACGCAGTCAGAAGACGCGACCGTGTAGAGATCAGTAGTCGAGGAGAGTCGAGTTTCGAGACGCCAGCCTGCCGGGGTATGAGCTTGGGAGCAGAGGAACTGAATTGAGTTGAGTCTTCGGAGCTGACAGCTGCAGAATCATGGCAAGAAATGAATCACACTTCCTGTGTGATTTCAAGTGACAGTGAGACTTATAAATCCGTTACCAGGATACGACTAGTGAAGTCTGAGAACCCTAGTGTATGTAACGCTGAAGTGTGAAGTGTGTAAATCAGCGATCGCGCTGTGATTGCATGCAGTCCCGAGTTATGTGAATAAGGCGTCAATAAATCCAATCATCCAATCCAAAATCCGTCTTATAAGTCACCCCTACATACAGTGCACCAATGATGTGAAAAATAATAAAAAATTAAAAAAAAAAAAAGACGTGAATTTTAAGATTTTAGCGCATGTTTGCATGTGACACTGTGAATAAGGAGTGATTTCTGTGAAGCCTTTCACATAAGCCTTACATAACATAATTGTTACTTACACCAGACATCCATACGGGGCCTAGACACTCACTTCTGTATAACCTCTCGGTTTATGGCTTTTAGAGAGATCGGCCTCGAGTTCCAGACGATTGCAGAGATAAGCCTTCATTTCACGAGAGTTGCAAATGTCGCATGCACCGTAGGACATTTTAAAAATGGCATCTCTTCTCAGTAGCAAGTAAACCAGTAAAAGGATGATTTATAATTTGTATAATGACGTCAGATTTGTCCTTATTCTCCTGCTGCTAGCTTGTAGCAAACAAGAAAAATCCGTTATGAAACCGTTGTCATACATTACGCCTGTATCATAATTATCTTTCTGTTCTTTTGTATACTGAAATGACTACCCATGGAGAATCTAGCGTTAGGTAGTCTATATGATTACTTATAGAACAGCGGATGGGCGGACACTCAGTGGAGTACGGAAACAGTTTGTCCTCTCTTAGTGACAGCGACATAAATAACTTTGCAGGATGACAGCGGCCGTAATGAAAACTAGCTGTTGTCTTACTGAACACGTTGACACCGAGCTAACTTCTACACCTCGCTCATTTTCTGTAATTGGAGAAGTCTCCCTTCTTCCCTGATAGCAATGGCTGCTAACGCAAAGGTGTAGAGATGTGCTATACAGAGTGTTCCAGGAGAGAAGGTCGATATTTTGGGGGGTTATATTATATAAACCAAAAGCTGTATATGTACGTGTGTCCTGCTCCAAACGGCTTCCGAGATGAGCTATTTCACTGTGCAGTTCCAAATTCTTTCATAAGAAAGAGATATTACATACTGTTTCTAATACCAGTATTTATTGTTCAAGTGATAAAGTTCGTACAGTTTATATTTAAAAAAAATTCACGTGTACGGAGTGACAATAGGAATGTGTTTTCTTTGTGGTCCGTGCTGCGGCTATATAATGAGATTCCCAGAGTAACTGATAGTTCTGTTGAGAGTACAAAGACAGGAGAGTACAGAAGAGTAGAAGGTCAACAACGGAGCATGTCTTAGTGATTTGTGAAGTGTGTGGATTAGCGATAGCGTTGTAATTGATTGTGATTAAGAGAGACTGTAAAAGAAGTTGTTAATAAATCCAATCATCCAACCCAGAACCCGTTTTCATTACTCATGGAACCCCGGACACATGTCATTATGAAAGTCCTGAAAATGTATCCCAGCATGCTATATACATAACCAAGAGTGACTAACCATGTTCGTAGAAACTGATTTCAGAGCCATAGTTGAAATGTCGAAAATGATGTCAGATATTTTAGTTTTCAGATATTCAGATTGCGTGAGTTATTGCTCTAGGTACTGCTTTTAATATATCCCCATAGAACAATCATTTTTTGGTGACAAATCCTGTGAACATGGGTGCCACAGTCTTCTAGAAATGATTCGATGTCCGTACAACACAAATTTGTCGCCTACAGTCCCCATGATGTATGACATGTTGCCCTATTTCTTTATCTCTCCAATATGGATCTAGCCCTATAACACCTGACGTTATTAATATCCGTAGCATTGTTTTTTAAATTATAATTTTTCCTGTTGTTCTGTATGGGTGTGAAATTTTTCTTTGATATCAAGGGAGGAATATAGACTGAGTCTCACTGAATCAAACACTGAAAATATTACACATAAATAAAATCTTCTAATCACACGTTAATTGTTCGCAGCCGACTTCTAGTTCTTCTTCAACTATGAACTTCCCGTAGCTATCTCCTTGCTTGCTTCTTCGCGTGCTTCTGCCGGTGTTCTTCGTAAGTCAAAGTCAAAGCCGCATTGCGACTGACAGCCCTCAGTCAGTAATTCTTGGTGCCGAGCCCTTGTTTTGTGGGGCGCCCTCTCTGCCAAGAGGACGGGTCTGTCTTTTGAATATGCTGCTGTCCCTTGCCAGCACGGTCTTTCTCGGGTCCGAGTCCCTTGGGACTCGCGACCATATTTTACTGCCTCAGATTTGAGACTTCCTTTTCTTCGTCTCCTGCGACTCGAAGGATCACGGTGGAGGTATTTAACCCCGCCTCCACACGCTGTTTTAACTTGTAACTGCTTTACTTTTATAGTCGAGGAACGGACATGCACCTATAGTAAACACATCACGTGATCGCTATCCAGGCAGCCTATTGACTGCAGAAAAAACGTATCACGAGGTCATTACCCACTATTGTGACGTCACCGCGGGCACGGAAAACACAGTTTCCTCTATTGTTGCGTAACATAGAAACGGACTGTTTACCAAGAATCTACGCGAGAACTTGTTTACCAACATATTTTCTAGCAATTGGTATACATGTATCAATATCTTTTAACACTTTTTAATATAAAACTGTCAGTATTCAATATTCAATGTTGGAACACGTTTCCATAGCAAAGAATACGACTGAAGAAGCAATGCATTGCATAGACACGTCAGTTTCTAGGCAACGCATACAGAAACAGCGAAGAACGCGAAAACTCTACTGTTGAAGGATGTGATCTCCATACGGTTCGGCCAGAACCTACCTCAGGGACAGAACTGACCAGCGGGGTCGAATACCTCCACCGTTACCCTGCGAGTCATAGGAGGCGACGAAAAGAGAAGTCTCGAATCTGAGACAGCAAAATGTGGTCGCTAGTCCCATGGGACTCGGACCCTAGAATGACTGTGCTGACGAGGATCAGAAGCAATTTTAAACGACAGACCCGTCCTCTCGTCAGAGGCAGTGTTGCATATCAACAAACCCTCAACTGTCTGACAGTAATGAAAATCTGGTCATAATCCACAGATGGATGCTTTATTCCAAGACAGACTGGCCGACTGACCGTCGGTCGTAACATAAGGCTCAGACTCAGCAGAAGATAGAATACGACAGAAGAAAAACAGAAGTCAGAAGGAGTCAGAAGTGAAGTCTTTAGTTTATGTGGTGTTATCCTTGTCCGTGGTTGCGGCGTGTTATATTTACAGTAAGGTTATCTTACAAATACACAATGTGTCCAGATTTTGATAGGACTGTGTTCATTGAAAATACAAGAAGTGAATTATTTTCAAAAGTTCACTCTTTTTATTCAAAATTGTCTCCTTCTGAATCAATACATAGCTGGAATCGATTGAAAAGTTTTCGAAAATAGTCACTGTACTCCTTTTGTGGAATCGCATTTAAAACTGCGGTACATTCCCTTTGGATGTCCTGGATGGTGTCGTGACGGTCTC
>NW_019721009.1:713726-722013 GCF_002891405.2 Cryptotermes secundus | reverse complement strand
AGTAACAATCGATTTTGTAAATTTTGTATCACTTTGGGCCGACTATAACATGTCTTCGCAGTGTTCCACTCTGGCATGTTTTTCATCGCCTGACAGCGCGTGCGGTACAATCCGCGTACTGACCTTCAGTTTGCCCAAATTCTCGGTCAGAATATGATGCACAGTACTTTTTGGTATTCCCGAAAGCTCCTCGATGAGTCTTGCAGAAACACATCTGTCTGATGCAAGGATTTCGGTCACTTTTTTCATATTTTCTTCAGTGCGACTTGTTCTCCGCTTTGACGCACGTGGAGCGCCTTCAATATCCTCCCTGCCGTCACGAAATACAGCATACCACCGAAAAATGTTCGAGCGACTCAAACAATCACTACCGTACACACTTTTCATCATTTCATACGCTTCTCTGGCTGTTTTGCCTAACTTCAAACAATATTTGATGTTGGCTCTCTGTTCAACCGCCATTTTCCGACGAGCGTCAGAACAGTACTGTTACATTCAAGGTCAGAACACATGATGCTTCGATGTTCGCGCTTTGAAATTATAGACAGCCACAGCTGAAACTTCAAGAATCTTAACGCCACAGCTCGCTAACAGATGGCATTGCAGGGTAAAATTTAAGAAAATGAATCCTAACGGATCCAGGACACACCGTGTATTTTCAATTCCGCCTGGTGAATATCCAATAAATCGATTCATCTACTCCGGAACCCATTAATTGCTTGTCACGTTACCAGGATACGTGACAATATGTTATTTCAATTCTGCTTATTTGAATTTACTGCATGATAGAGAGTGATTTCTAATTATTGTCGGAGTTTCTGTTTATAGAACATAGAAACCCCGACAATAATTTAGAACAATTCTGTATTTATTCGTGTTTGCTAATTACAAAATGTTATAAGAGGTAATCAGTTTCAGCTTCCAGACAATATTGTTTATATTTACTCACTCGTTTTCATACTCGGGTTCTCACGGGCCCCCCTGTGAAGAATAAGACTTTCAGAAAGCTTAAGGATTGCTTATTTCACGATGCTGCCAGTATCTCAAAATGCACAGTGTCGAAAGGGGGAACCAACTGACGAATTCCAAAGGATTTGATAGGATGGGATAGTGTTCTAATTGAGGTACCGTCTGGCATTTCCTTGAGGAACTGAAGGAAACCATGACAAATCACATTCTGGATATGTGATGTTCCTCTCGAGATTCGAACCGAGCACTTCTGAAATTTATTCTATACCTTTACCGCTGCAGAAACTACTACGTGATAATAGTGCACTACAATAGTTTGTAAAAGTATGTTGCGTACACATATGGACGAGTTCGGAGTAAGATATATTCATCATTAACATTTTTATGGATTAGACCCTTCGCGGCCTGTTCCACCTCCCTGAAGAGTATTGTCACATGAATTAGTGTCTATAGACGGGGTTTGGATTTGTGAAGAGATTTATTGACCACTTACAGGTCGTAAATACATGTAAATGTAACATTACTACTGATTTCTACACTAAAATTAATTCCACGAAAAGTCTTCTCAGTCTAGCAATGAGCTTGTTAGTCCCAATAGAGATTAACGTCCTTGAAACAGATTCATCCGAAACGTTGCTATCTATCTACTAATTACACGGTCACTTAAAAAAATAGATACTTCGGCGCTCACCCACATGAAAACCCTCGAATCTGGCAACAAAAATGCTTGTTCGCGAAATTTGTCAGAAACTGAATTTGGAAAGAGGAAATGAAAGCATATGGCTGTTAGAATATTCCATGACTTTGTTCTTCTATAAACTACACAACCACCCCCACCACACTTCCAAATTTAGTAGTTCTCATAGAAGAGTCAAGTTTAATTTTTTTAGATCCATGGGTTGGTGTGAGACTGAGTCCACTTTGTACGTCGGCCACTAATTGGCCTATTGTACCAGTCCCGAATGATAGGTGATCATGAATGTGGAGCAGTCGGTGGAATGAGACATAGCATTGGAAACCGAAGTACCCCGAGGAAACCTACCACAGTGTCACTTTGTCCACTGCAAATCTCGCATGAAATAACCGGGGCTCCAGCCCAGTCCGCCGCGGTGGGAAGCAGGCGACTAACCGCCTGAGCACGGCCTACAGGAGTCCGCGCTACTTAAAGCAATGCAGGATATATTCTCATTTGTAGCAAATCTGTGTCAAGAAATTTTAATTGAGTTTGACGAGATAGGTGAGAGATGACACGAAGTCGTACTCCTTGGCCGTCCAACCCGTAGCCTCTCTCTATACCGACTGAGCTATCGCTGTTCCTCAACGAAGCAGAACATTGTAATGGCCGTCTTGATTGTTTGGTTCTTCCACAAAATTGGTGGCCACGGTTACACCTCCTACCGTGGTCACTGTGATTACAAAACAACGCCACCACGCAATTGCCGCTCTCCTCGGAGCACGTTTCTGTATCCAGCGGCGACACGCAGAACCGGTTTCAGCAACGGAGAAGCGCCGTTATTTTGCTTATGTTTCTGTTGTCCCCAACTGCGACACATACTGAAGAGGACAAAAGAGTAAACCGAAACAACAAGCGAATAACTTGCCTTTGGCTCTGGTAAAGGAAGGAAACGTGGGCGCTTTGGTGCCACAGACATTTCATTACAAGAAGTAAAATTGTGAGTCCCTGAATGAAGTACCGTTCTTACGTATCGCCTTATGTTTATAGTTAAGTAAGCATCTGGTTAGGCTGCGCCATATCTCAAGCGGTTAGTCGCTGAATTCCCACCGTGGCGGCCCAGGTTCAAACCCAGGCCTGGTGAAGTGGTATTTGTGGTGGGAAAAGTGGTGCTGGGGTAGGTTTTCTTGGAGTACTTCGGTTTCTCCTACCAATCTTCATTCCACCAAATAATCACCCGGGGCAGGCTACAACAGGCCAATCAGTGGCCGCCGTGCCGAGTGGTTCCAGTTGGACTCCACTCCCCTCTAAGCGAATTTAATTAGCGAAAAAAGGTATCTGATTTAGTATTCACGAACGCTCAAGATGCGGGCTATATGCCCTTCGTAACTGATGATTTCGACGCCACTGAGCTCGAGATTCATGAGCTGCTGGAGAATTTCAGTTCTCCCCATTCTGTGTTTGGGAAGCCGGGATAGTTCAAGCTGTATACTAATAGGTTATGGGCTGTGTAGCTGGGGTTCCGTTGCCTGCAGGGGCAAGAAACCTCTAGCCTCCTATCAATGGGTATCGGGGGCGATTTTCCCGGGGGTAAATTGTTCGGTGCGTGAAGCTGAACACTCACCGTCTAGTGCCGAGGTCGAGAAGAGCGTCCTTGTATCTCCATTCCCCCATACGTCCTCATGGCTTGGTGCTTCATTAATTAAGCAAAGGGATCACTTTACTTTTGACCCTTAATATTTTGTGTCCACAGAATTAACTGGGAAACAAAAGCCGATGAAAAAATATCCGCCCTGAATTTGCCTCTAGATACTCTTCATGCTGGGTTTTTTGAGTTGTTGAGTCATTATGCTACAAGCTCGAAGGTCGCCGGTTCGATTCCCGATGACATCATTGGATTTTTTAATTGACCTAATCCTTCCAGCCGCACTATGGCACTGGAGTTGACTCAGCATTTAAAAGAAACGAGTATCAGGAATCTTCCGGGGTGTAAAGGGCGACCGGATCATAAGGCTGATAACCTCATCGCCATCTGTGAACCAATTGTCTAGAAAATGTGGGAGCCTCGACGTCTCACAACATTATGGACTTCCACGGCCTGTTACAGGGATAGTTTTAGTTTTTTTCTTTTACTAAGCATATAATTAAATATATTTATATGACACAGGCCGCCTTTCAAAGCATGTTATACTGAACTTCTTGAAGGTTTTGTTGTATTTCCGGAGGAAATATAAGGCAAGATAATTGGATTCCTTAGCAAGTACAAACTTCATAAGAAGTTTATTTTCATCTAACATAATACAGGAACATTAAACAAGGAAAACAAACAAATTTATGCTACGTGACATAACTTACTTCTTGGCACAAAAATCTGCACCGCTATGGAGCAGTAACAGTTACCTGGAGCACTTATATCTGTACCATCGAGAATGTATGTCGCCATATCACGAAGGGGGGTAAGTATATTTCTACGTTGCTGCACGAAATTTTAAATAAATTGAAATAAGCACGACATAAACGTTGACGTTCATTTAATACGTGTAGGAAGCCATCTTAAGTGTCCGGGGCGTTTGAAAACTCTGAAAACAGCTGCTCCTTGTCCCTACAAAGTGACACTGTAAATCCGGTTCATGACCTTGCATCTTTCTCCAGTTCTCTCCTGTTCTAAGCTGTCGACTTTGTGCATTAAATTATCACAATAAAATAGATGTCAGATACGAGGATTTCATCTTTAATATTTACTGCGCCTTTTCAAACCATAATTAGAATTTCATGTACACCGACACCTAACGCTGTACGGAGAACTTGGGTACCACGCAAGATGTTTCATTGGCAAGTTCCTAGCTAGATTTCCCTTTCAGCAGTAACATTATCAAATAGCATTTCTTCATTTAATATATATTTATTGTGATATTACGGCTCAAATACATAATTGTGGAATCAGCAGAGTCGTTCATTGCTAAGTAACGGCTCTGAAAGTCACGTGAATGTTGGTTACGGCGACAACAGAAGCAAAACAATAAAGGGGGAGTAGTAGGAAGATGCTCTTTCTGTGTCGAGGGTATATAAAGAGGATTAACTGCCAGTTGTGAGTTCGCGGTTAAGAAATACAGTCGTTGAGCCATAATGAGATTAGAAAAAGCAAAGAATTGTGGAGACTTGAGATTTGTGCTGCGTCAAATTTCTTGTAATTCCGAATTATAAGTGTGCAACAAATCCTATTAGTAATCCAACCATCATCTCTAGTCACTTAAAAAGTTTTATTTTCACTATTTGATAATTCGATTATATATTTATTTATATATCAACATCCCTACAGCTTTAGCAGAGGAGTTGCAACTAGCAGAAGAACAAGTTTTACTTGAAGATCAGACACTGAACACAGAAAAGTCTCTGATATTCTGAAGAATCAGAAGATTACTACTGCTACCACTACTACTACTACTACTATACTCAGGGCTGCTATTGCTACTGCTATTCCTGCTAATACTAGTAGTACTACTATTATAACTGCTGCTGCCGCCACCGCCACCCCCACCACCACTACAACTACTACTGCTGCTTCTACCACTACTAAAAAAATCCGTGATTGTTAGNCCGTGGTTTTTAGCCCGCAAGCGAACTATACCGACCGATCGACCGCCGCTTTTCGGCGAAGTTTAGTGCTAACTTTTGCAGATAGAGAATGTCGCGTGGTCAGCGCAAGGAATCCCCAAGGCCATTAATTTCGGCTTTCTAGACCGGAGACGCTATTTCCTTGAAATATCTTCTCAATTATCCTCACGAGGCTGAGTGGACCCCGTTCCAGACCCACTACTTCTCAGAAAAAATATGGTAACGCCGGGAATCGAACCCGGACTAAAAATAATTCGTATGGCGACATATGGCTGCAGATTGCTACGAGAAAAACATGAGAATCAAGTCTGCTTTTGGCAGAACTTTCATAACTACATGACTTAATATACAGCTGAAAATAAACGTAATATTATGAAGACTCATTGTTATCTGTTTGAAAATATCTATACTGCTGTAGTTGCTAAAATCAATATTTACGATTCCACAATTACTTATCTCTTAGTAAGATGGGGGATCGGGAAGTGTAAATGAATGATTTCAATCTTCGACACGTTGCAACACTTCCGAGATATGTTTGGTGCAACAATCAGTTGTGCTTCTTTTTCGTGGGCAAAATGACTGAATGCAAATAAATGTTTCTTATTTAAGGTGGGACTTGTTTGTCTCTTAAAGCTGTTCATCTTTGGTGGCAAAAGTTTCGCTGATAACGAAGAGGTTGAAACGGAGGTGCAGAAGTGGCTGAGACAACAGTCAGGGACTTCTATGCTGCGGGTTTCGACGCACTGGTAAAGCGATGGGATAAATGTATCAGGGTTGGTGGAGAATATGTCGAGAAATAAATTCCTCTTTTTTCTAGGTTCGAATATCACATGTTTTACGTTTTATATCTATTTATGATCTATTTACTGGCTCCCCACCATATACTAAATAAAGAAACGTCAATCATAAACGTCAAAAAATACTGATATATTGGGTTTTCGGACTTTATCCATCGTCCTGGTTTAAAGATAACTAATAAAAACACGACGTTTCGGAAACTGGATCTGTTTCCGTCCTCAGGTGAAGGAAAACACCTATTCTGTTGGGTCAGTTAGAAAGAGCTAGCCTCAATCACTGGACCACTGGACCCAACAGAATAGGTGTTTTCCTTCACCTGAGGACGGAAACAGATCCAGTTTCCGAAACGTCGTGTTTTTATTAGTTATCTTTAAACCAGGACGATGGATAAAGTCCGAAAACCCAATATATCAGTGTGTTATACACCATCGTCAGAATCCTATAGTAACTAGTCAAAAAAATACTTCTTGAGCACGAAACAATACAAAACATCAGGTGATAACTATGAAAATGTGATGTGACGTTGCATTGTTTGACTGATTCCGTTATCATTGTAAAAGACTGAGGATGTATAACGCCTTTTCGAAACACCGGAGACAATCTACGTGGCGTAATTTTCATAAAAGAAACAGTCGTAGTTTCTTGGTCTTGTGGCGTAACCGAAACAGATGTTCACGTAGGACATATGGAAATGAACATTCTGTGGCGTTTGGTGACAGTGCACAGTAGCTCCGTGCATCCCACTTCGTCTCAGCGGGATCCTTAGCGACCGTACTTTCCGCGTTGGCAACATGCAAGCAGCTGGGTCTCCACCCAATAGAAACAATCCTTGTGGGTTGAGCGATGACTATCTCGCTTCCAGATGCCGTGCGAACAAACAACTAAGGCATATCGTAAGGTACCGAAAAATGACGTCATGGATCAAAGGCTACGTATATCCCAAGGTAAGGAAATGTTGTAACGAGAGTCTCTCTCTAAATGGACAGCTCATATAAATGTTGACTGCCTCAAGATGAGTATAATGGCACTCAATGAATTTAATTATCTAGACTCATAGATATATGATCACATTTTATATAGAATTAAATACACTGGAGTCTCCATGCCATAGATCATGCTGCTGGTCGCTGGTTTCCCACCGCGGCTGTACCGGTTCGTTCCCAGGTCAGGTCATGTGAGATTTGTTGTCTAGAAAGTTGCACTAACACAGATTTGCTCCGAACATTTCTGCTTCGCCTGACAATTTTCATACATAGACGCTACAATATTTCGATACTGATGGTAAAAATGTAAACTTGATCCTATATTTAATAAAGTATCACGCCATTAAGAAGTATGGGAGAGTCAAAATATAGCTCCATTATTTTTTACTTTGGAACTAGGAGAAGTTGAGTGGCCAGCTTCACGTCCCGGCCACTTCAACCCACAAGAAAGAACTGGCAGTACACTTTGAATAGGGCGCTCTGTTGGCACCGGGACGAGTCTGGACGCTGAGTAGCAGAGAAAAGTCTCTTGCTCCTTTCGGGAATTGAGCCCCAGTTCCTCGGCCGTCTAGGCTCCAGCCAGTTGCCTTAAAGTTTGAGTCTACGCTGACAGCGTTCTGAAATAACCATTTAAATAATTACATCCGATAGAAAGTAAAAAGAAAGATATCCCTGTAACACGCTGTGGAGGCAAATAGGGTTGTGAGATGTTGAGGCTCCCACATTTTCTAGACCAGTGTTCCGCAACCGGTGTGCCGCCACAAGGTGAAAAGTGTGACGCGAACTGTTACCTATTATAAGAAATTAATTGTCGAATTTTATTCTTTTTATTTCATCCGTTACCGTGTTCATATGCTTGTATTTTATTCTCAGCTACTGTACTGATTATACAAGATAATGCTTGTTAATTCTTTATTACATACTGTGATTTTTTATGTTCAGTAATATTGTATTCCAAGAAATTAAACGTAAATTATTTACTCACAGTTGTTGTTATACTCGTATGATAGTATTAATATTGATTTGTTTTTATTTTTCTCGCATCTACGCAGCTTCTTTAATATGCTTGCCGGATGCTCTGTGTATGTGCTTTTCCCTAAAATTTCAGGGATTATCAAGGGTTTCCCTGTCTTTTATAACGCTGTTTTGGTATTTGTCCCTGTTTGTTAGAAGTTAGAGCTCATTCAACTTTATGACTTTCTTCCTGTAACGATGCACCCACCGATGTTGGACTTCATTTAAAATTATA
>NW_019721009.1:712876-713498 GCF_002891405.2 Cryptotermes secundus | reverse complement strand
CATGAAGAAGCAGAGAGTACATTGAAACTAAAACGTCTCGATGTGTCTTTGGATACGTTTTGGTTGGCAATAAGGAGTGGATACCCGGCTATCTCCGAGATGGCAGTTAATGTGTTATTGCCATTTTAAACTATATATTTGTGAGAAGTGGGCTTCTCGACGTTAACTGAAATTAAGACATCAAAGAGGGAGCGGCTCATATCCATCGATGAAGAAATGAGACTTGCGTTGTCAACGATTCCGCCACGGATCAGTCGCCTGTGTGTAGATACACAAGCGCAAGTATCACATTGAGGGTATGAGTAGAATTACTCTTTTTTTGAATTGTTTCATTTTTGGTCCGTTACACTATCAATCACAAAGTCAATAGAAGGTCCGTCGAGTGTAACAATTTGTAGGTCACTTCTTTATCACTTCTGCCTTACATGTTTCGGTTTGACACAACCATCATCAGAGGCACATAGTACAATCATGAGAACACTGTCGTTGTTTAAGATGTACGCAGTTATGTTTGCTGCGTGGACGCTGCTACAATATGTCGACGTGTAAAAGCACAACACTTGCTAGGATTGTTGAATGCACTATCAATTCTCACATTTCATCCGAAACTCACAACACAACA
>NW_019721009.1:704251-712839 GCF_002891405.2 Cryptotermes secundus | reverse complement strand
AATAATATTATAGTAATAAGTTGATCAGGATACGTCTTTATATTAATTGTGAGATATCATGCGTTTTTGAGGGGAATAATATTTTGGTGTGCCGTGTACTTCATGGTGTACAGCGAGAAGAAACAGGTTGGGGAACACTGACCTAGCCTAACATAATTTAAACTAATTTAACCTAACCTAAACTAACCTAACCTAATCTAACCTAACCGAACCTATCTTAGCCTCGCATCGCTTCGCCCCGTCTCGCCGCACCTCACGTCAAGTCACGTCAAGTCACGCCAAGTCACGCCAAGTCACGCCAAGTCACGTCATGTCAAGTCAAGTCACGTCAGACACTCCAAATAACATCAAGTCACGTCAAGTCACGCATAGTCACGCCAAGACACGTCGCGTCACGTCACCTCACAGGACCTCACCTCACCTAACCTAACTTAACAGCAGGGAATGGTACCCCTCAGTTACTGATTGATGCTGACAAGTCTACTGCGCAGACCTAACCTAAGCTAACCTAACATAAACTAACCTAACCTAACCTAACCTAACTTAACCTAACTTACCATAGCCTACCCTCGCCTCGCCTAGAGTAGTCTGGAATCGCCTCACATCAAGTCACGCCAAGACACGCCAAGTCACGTCAAGTCACGCCAAGTCATGCCAAATCACGCCTAGACACACGAAGTCACGTCACGATGAGGAACCTTACCCAGCCTCACCTCACCTAATCTAACTTAACAGCAGGGAATGGTACCCCTAAGTTACTGATTGAAACGGACAGTCTACTGCGCAAATCTAACCTAACCTAACCTAACCAAACATAACCTAGCAAAGCCTCGCCTCCCGTCAAGGCACGCCAAGTCACGTCGAATCACGTCAAGTCACGTCGAATCACGTCAAGTCACGTCGAATATCGCCAAGTCACGTCAAATCACGCCATGTCATGTCATGTCACGTCAAGTCACGCCAAGTGACGGCAAGTCACGACAAGCGACGCCAAGTCTTGTCAAGTCACGCCAAGCCACGTCAAGTCACGTCACGCCAAATCACGCCTAGTCACCCCAAGTCACGTCAAGTCACGTCACCTTACCCTAACTCATCTCATCTAATCTAACTTAACAGCAGTTACTGATTGATGCGGACAAGTATACTACGCAAACCTAACCTAATATAACTTATCCTATCCTCGCCTCCCTTCACCAAGTCTCGCCACGCCTCACGTCAAGTCACGTCAGTCACGCCAAATCACATCAAGTCACGTCAAGTCACGCCTAGTCACGCCAAAACACGTCGCGTTACGTCAACTCAAACGACCTCACCTCGCCTAACCTAAATTAATACCAGGGAATGGTAACCCTCAGTTACTGATTGATGCGACCAAGTCTATTGCGCAAACATAACCTAAGCTAACCTAACCTAAACTAACCTAACCTAACTTAATATAACGTAACCTACCTTACCAGAGCCTACCCTCACCTCGCCTACACCCGTCAGGCCTCGCCTCCCTACAAGTAACGCAATGGCACGTCATGTTACTTCAAGTCACGACAAGTAACGCCAAGACACGCCTAGTAACGCCAAGACCGTCACGTCACGTCATCTCACCCAAACTCACCTCACCTAACCGAAATTAACAGCAGGGTATGATTGATGTGGACAAGTCTACTAGGCAAACCTAAACTAACCTAGCCTAGCCAAACCTAATATAACCTAATCTAACCTAACCTAACCTAACCTAACCTAACCTAACCTAACCTAACCTAACATAACCTAGCCTAGCCTCGCCTCCCGTCAAGGCACGCCAAGTCACGTCGAATCAGTCAAGTCACGTCGAATATCGCCAAGTCACTTGAAATCACGCCATGTCATGTCATGTCACGTCAAGTCACGTCACCTTACCCTAGCTCATCTCACCTAATCTAACTTATCCTATCCTGGCCTTCCTTCACCAAGTCTCGCCGCGCCTCACGTCAAGTTACGTCAGTCACGCCAAATCACGCCTAGTCACCCCAAGTCACGTCAAGTCACGTCACCTTACCCTAACTCATCTCATCTAATCTAACTTAACAGCAGTTACTGATTGATGCGGACAAGTATACTACGCAAACCTAACCTAATATAACTTATCCTATCCTCGCCTCCCTTCACCAAGTCTCGCCACGCCTCACGTCAAGTCACGTCAGTCACGCCAAATCACATCAAGTCACGTCAAGTCACGCCTAGTCACGCCAAAACACGTCGCGTTACGTCAACTCAAACGACCTCACCTCGCCTAACCTAAATTAATACCAGGGAATGGTAACCCTCAGTTACTGATTGATGCGACCAAGTCTATTGCGCAAACATAACCTAAGCTAACCTAACCTAAACTAACCTAACCTAACTTAATATAACGTAACCTACCTTACCAGAGCCTACCCTCACCTCGCCTACACCCGTCAGGCCTCGCCTCCCTACAAGTAACGCAATGGCACGTCATGTTACTTCAAGTCACGACAAGTAACGCCAAGACACGCCTAGTAACGCCAAGACCGTCACGTCACGTCATCTCACCCAAACTCACCTCACCTAACCGAAATTAACAGCAGGGTATGATTGATGTGGACAAGTCTACTAGGCAAACCTAAACTAACCTAGCCTAGCCAAACCTAATATAACCTAATCTAACCTAACCCAACCTAACCTAACCTAACCTAACCTAACCTAACCTAACCTAACCTAACCTAACCTAACCTAACCTAACCTAACCTAACCTAACCTAACCTAACCTAACCTAACCTAACCTAACCTAACCTAACCTAACCTAACCTAACCTAACCTAACCTAACCTAACCTAACCTAACCTAACCTAACCTAACCTAACCTAACCTAACCTAACCTAACCTAACCTAACCTAACCTAACCTAACCTAACCTAACCTAACCTAACCTAACCTAACCTAACCTAACCTAACCTAACCTAACCTAACCTAACCTAACCTAACCTAACCTAACCTAACCTAACCTAACCTAACCTAACCTAACCTAACCTAACCTAACCTAACCTAACCTAACCTAACCTAACCTAACCTAACCTAACCTAACCTAACCTAACCTAACCTAACCTAACCTAACCTAACCTAACCTAACCTAACCTAACCTAACCTAACCTAACCTAACCTAACCTAACCTAACCTAACCTAACCTAACCTAACCTAACCTAACCTAACCTAACCTAACCTAACCTAACCTAACCTAACCTAACCTAATCTAGCCTCGCCTCGCCTCGCAGCGCCTAGACCCGTCTCGCCTCGAATTCCTTCAAGTCACGACATGTCACGTCAAGCCACTTTAAGTCAGGTCAAGTCACGTAAAGTCACGTGAAGTCACGTAGAGTCACGCCAAGTCACGACAAGTCACGCCTAGTCACGCCAAATCACGCCAAGACACGTCACGTCACGTCATGTCTCGTCACTCACGCCAAGCCACGTCAAGTCACGCCAAGTCATGCCAAGTCACGCTTAGTCACGCCGAGTCACGCCTAGTGACTCCAAGTCATGTCACGTCACGGCACCTCACCCAGCCTCACCTCACCTAACCTAACTTAACAGCAGTGAATGGTACCCATCACTTACTGATAGATGCCGACAAGTATACTGCGCAAACCTAACCTAACCTAACCAAACCTAACTTAACCTAACCTAACTTAACCTAACCTAACCTAATCTAACATAACCTAACCTCTCATCGCATCGCATCGCCTCGCCTCGCCTCACCTAGACCCGTCTAGCCTCACCTCCCGTCAAGTCAGCCCAAGTTACGCCAAGTCACGTCGAATCACGCTAAGTCACGTCATTTCACGTCAATTCCAGACAGTAACGTCAAGTCACGTCAAGTCACGCCATGTCACGCAAAGTCACGCCTAGTCACGCCTAGTCACGCCAAGTCACTTCACGTCACGTGACGTCACCACACCCAAACTCACTTCAACAACCTAACTTAACAGGAGGGAAGGGAAACCCTCAGTTACTGATTGATGCCGACAAGTGTACTGCGCAAACCTAACCTAACATAACCTAACCTAACCTAACCTAACCTAACCTAAGCTAACCTAACCTAACCTAACCTAATCTAACCTAATCTAACATAGCCTCGCCTCTCCTCGCCTCGCATCGCCTCGCAGCGAATAGACCCGTCTCGTCTCGCCTCCCTTCAAGTCACGCCATGTCACGTCAAGCCACGTTAAGTCAGATCAAGTCACGTAAAGTCACGTCAAGTCACGCCAAGTTAGGTCACGTCTTTTCACGTCACGTCATGTCACGTCACTCACGCCAAGTCACGTCAAGTGACGTCAAGTCACGCCAAGTGTCGTCAAGTGACGTCAAGTCACGCCAAGTCATGCCAAGTCACGCCTAGTCACGCCAAGTCACGTCACGTCACGGTACCTCACCCAGCCTCACCTCACCTACCCTAAGAGCAGTAAATGGTACCCATCAGTTACTGATTGATACAGACAAGTCTAACCTAACTTAACCTAACCTAACCAAACTTAACCTAACTTAACCTAAGCTAACCTAACCTAACGTAACCTAGCCTAGCCTAGCCTAGCCTAGCCTCGCCTCCTGTCAAGGCACGCCAAGTAACGCCAAGTCACGTCAAGTCACGTCGAATCACGTCGAATCACGTCAAGTCACGTCGAGTCACGCCAAGCCACGTCAAGTCACGTAAAATCACGCCATGTCACGTCATGTCACGTAAAGTCACGCCAAGTGACGCCAAGTCATGTTAAGTCATGGTCACTTGCTGACGGCAATAATGTGGTGTTGGACACAATTAAAGAACATTTAGAAATGCTGCAGCAAAGTTCAATAAGTATTTTGGAGAGAGTGTACAAGATTTCGACTGGGTTCGCGATCCATTTGTTGTGAATTCAGAACATTTTCTGGTTAATATACAAGAGGAACTCGCACATGAAAAAGCAGAGAGTACATTGAAACTAAAACGTCTCGATGTGCTTTTGGATACGTTTTGGTTGGCAATAAGATGTGGATACCCGGCTATCTCCGAGATGGCAGTTAATGTGTTATTGCTATTTTCAACTATATATTTGTGTGAACTGGGCTTCTCGACGTTAACTGAAATTAAGACATCAAAGAGGGAGCGGCTCAAATCCATCGATGAAGAAATGAGACTTGCGTTGTCAACGATTCCATCACGGATCAGTCGCCTGTGTGCAGCTACGCAGGCGCAAGCATCACATTGAGGGTATGAGTCGAATTACTGTATTTACTTTAAGAGTAACAGAAGTGTATTTTCTGCACTCTACAGTGAATTAAAGTTCATTAATTGTTAATAAATTTCATGAGTCGATTTCTGTTTAATGATAATAACAATATAATAATATTATAGTAATAAGTTGATCACGATACGTCTTTATATTAATTGTGAAATATCATGCGGTTTTGAGGGGAATAATATTTTGGTGTGCCGTGTTGAGTCATGGATACTTCATGGTGTGCCGCGAGTAGAAAAAGGTTGCGGAACACTGTTCTAGACAACTGGCTCCAAGATGGTTGTCAGCCCTAAGCGCCGGCCGCCCTTTATCCCCAACAATATTCCTGGTACTCATTTCTGTTAGAGGCTGAGATGGCCCCAGGATCATAGTGCTGCTGGAAGGATTAGGTCAATTGCAAAATAATTCAATGACCTCATCGGGACTTGAACCCGCGACCTTCCGTCTTGTAGCACATTGCCTCAACCAACTACGCCACCGCATGACTGAAGACGGGTTCGAATCTCACTCGAGGCATGGATATCTGTGTGCGTTTATTCTGTGTTTGGGCTGTCCTGTGTATGTAGAGGCCTTGTGACGGGCAGATCTCCCGTATAAAGTAAAGTAAAGCTGTCCGTGCAGCAGGCCGTGAAGGCCAACAGGGTTGTGAGACGTTGAGGGTCCCACATTATCTATACAATCGGATCAAAAATGGCGGTAAGGTTGTCAGACTTACGCGTCGGCCGCGCTTTACTCCCCAGGATAATTATTTAATTAATTCCCGATACTCATTTCTGTTAGAGGCTGAGTAAACCCCAGGGCCATAGTTCGGCTGGAAGGATTAGGTCAAATGAAAAATCCAATGACCTCATCGGGACCTGAACCCGTGACCTTCAGGCTTGTAGCGTAGCTCCTCAACAACTACGCTACCCCGTGTTCCCGCGTGTACAGAATTACGAAACCGAAAAAGCGGCCAGAGCCCAACAAAGGGCTGTAGAGCCATATACAGTATATTTTCCGAAACTCTTTTCATCTTTCTTGGTGTTAAGTTGCAATTAATGTTTGTAGATTGCTGGGTTCAAAATACCAGATCTTCAGAAAAGAATTTTTGGGGGTGTAGGCTGTATGATAAAATCATATCCACAAGCTAAAATGGACTGTCTCTGGAACTTTCATACTTAAATTGTAAGCCGCCATTTATAACTGATTTATCTCGAAATATATGATAACGTTAATACATCACGCAAGTATCCAATGCACACATATCTAGTTTTTTCCCTTGGCGCTACAGCCCTCATTTGGGCCTAGGCCTACCTCCATGAACTGCTCCGTTCACTTAGGTTTTTCTAGATCTTACACATTCGGTAGGACTCCTTGGGCTGGTGATCAGCTCGTCGCAAGGCCTCTACCTGTAGACAAACACAGAAAAACGCACACACACAAACTAAGCATCCATGTCCTGAGTGGGATTCGAACCCACGATCCCGGTGTCCAAGTGAGCGAAGACAGTACATACCTTAGACCGCTCGGCTACCGTGACCGGCGACATATCTAGTTACCGGGGTTAAAATAAATTATATGAAATTTACCTACTCATTTTCGTCACTGTACCAATAATTTGTAGGGAGAAAATATAACAGAGGAGTTGGTTTTTTACTAGAACCTGTAGATGTTACAGGAAAGCCCATTAATTTCCCTGGCGTGTCTCTCCAAATGAAACCTCGGTTGTTTTAAGGATATTTCTACAATTCTCCACTTGGAGAAACAGGTTGGAACCAATATAGGGAAGTCTGGCGATTAGGCATAGGCTTTTCTGTACTGCAGTATAGTACAGTATATTTTGAACTTATTACCGCTGCGCTGTTAGACTATGCTATAAAGAATATACTGTGGTTCTTCTCTCCAAGCGAAGAGTGAAGATATTGTGACACGACGCCTGAACACCGGAAGGGTGCAGTCAGAGAAGCATTGCAAAGACGTCCATTGCTAGACAACGACCAGGTAAACACTTCGCTTAAGAAAGTGAAAACAATAGGGACTCCTATTGCTTGACAACGACCGGATAAACACCTTCCCGCTTAAGAGAGTAACACAAATAAAGACGTGCATTGCTAGACAACGACCTGGTAAAAAACTTCCCGCTTAAGCTCGTGAAAAGAGTAGGAGCTGCGTAACCTGTGGCCGTGCTACAACTCACTGGTAGGTAACAAAATAATACTTGACAAGAGAAGACAGTGTTTTCTATGGGTCCAATTCGAGGCTATAAAACGATAGTCTATTTGAAGATAAAGGTCAAAGAGAATTGGAATTGAGAGTTCAGAAGTTGTAAGAGAATTGCTGTGGAAAAAGAGAGTCAGCAGACTGGGGATACAACGATGTACAACAGAGTACGACGGAGAGTACAGGTTAGTACAAGGACGAGAATGGAGCGTGTCCGAGTGATTTGTGAAGTGGGCAGATTACCATATAGCGTTATAATTAATTTTGTTTCCAAGCGATTGTAAAAGAAGTGCCAATAAATCCAATCATCCGATTCAGAACCCGTTATTGTTAGTCACTGAATCCCAGACACGTGACAATATTGATAGCGGAAAATTTGTTCTGTCCAGAATTTTCTGAAGCAAAGATTTTAAAAATTAAAGTGGGAATATAGACATTCATCATTACGTTTTTTAGTGTTACCATATAATTATTGTTGCTATTATGACAGATCAATATCCGGAACTCAATAACGTAAAAATTTTCCATGTTAGAGCCTTAATTTCTCAATGAAACCTAAACCGTCCGACATATTAGAGAAAATGTAACGATACTCGTATAATATAAAATTAGTTAATTTAATATAGCGTCTAAGATAATGATATGTAATAGAACACAGCATAAAATGACGGGCCAACCTCGAAAATTATGCAACCCGGACACAAATTTAAAGAAATGTTTCGAATTTACTGTCAAGTAAAATTAATTTTTATAGTTTCTGAATGCTTAACAGAGCTGCAAGTCGCCATTTACATAAAACAGTAGCTGGGTGATAGGACATTTGACAGTCACGTACTTCAAACGCTTTGACACAAAAATTCAGGTTCAGTGTACAGGATGGCGCACGAAATGATTCAGTATTTGATTCATGAAAAGTATTGAATATTCAACCCCGCAATGAACGAAGTTTTGTAACATGATAACACAGTATATAATTGACATAATTCTTTTACTCTTCCCGAGCGCGCTACTGTCGCGCCGTTCCTGCTTATGCGCCAGGTTACACAAGATGGTTGTCAAAGGAAGACTGACTGTAGAACAACGCATAAGCCAGTGTTGTTCTTTACTAAAACAATAATTGTTGT